>NW_010286464.1:21755-33337 GCF_000700745.2 Antrostomus carolinensis
TCGGGGCCTCCTCTGCACTGGCTCCAGTAGCTCCATGTCCTTGTGCTGTTGGTGGCCCCAGCACTGGAGGCAGCACTGCAGGTGGGGTGTGAGGAGAGTGGAGCAGAGGGGCAGAATCCCCTCCCTCCACCTGCTGCCCACGCTGCTCTGGGTGCAGCCCAGGACACGGTTATTGGCCTCTGGGCTGTGAGCGCACGTTGCCGGCTCATGTTGAACTTCTCATCCACCAGTATCCTCAAGTCCATCTCTTTGGAGCTGGTCTCAATCCACTCATCATGCAGACTGTATGTTTGGGATTGCCCTGACCCAGGTGCAGGACCTTGTATTTGGCCTTGCTGAACTTAATGAGGTTTGCACAGACCCACCTCTCAGGACTGTCAAGGTCCCTCTGGATGGCATCTCTTCCCTCCAGTGTGTACTTGGGACTCTTCTCAAGTCTTTCATGTGGCTTGTCCATACTACTCTGCCTCAGTTGATTCCTAACTGTATTGTCATGATGTCGTAATTGGGATTGTTAGTGTCTGAGTAATTGTCAACTCCATCTAAAAGGGTTCAGTTCAGAAAGATAAGCCGTGGAGACTTGCCCTGTAATTTTAGATAAGTGCTTCTAATTGCATATTTCAAATCTCTGGCTGACCCTTTCCTCACAATGATTTTTCTTGTTATGGGTAGGACCACAATGAATTGCTGTTGTCAGCTTTCCTAAGCTTCCAGTTTTATGACCAGATCTAGTGTGGGTCCTTCTATAGCTGTGTGTAGGTCTGTTGTGAAAGCAGACCTTCATGTCTTGACATCAGGTATCAAAAACTGTTCATTAATGTCTGGGATGAAGACAGGAATTTGAGCTCTTCCCATACCTGCTCTCAGTACACAGACTTTTCATGACTTACCTTGTAGCATTTTATGGACAGCAACACAGGCATTAAATGGCTCCAACTGACAAACTTGGGCATGGCCTATGAAAATAACTGCTTTAATTGTGAGGCATTAGGCCAGGAGGCTGTCCAAAAATGGAGAGGGAACCTGACAATAAACTCTTCTCCAACCAAAACCAGTCAGTCCCTCCTCAGAAGTTATGTTTCAGGCTGAAGAATACAAAATAATTTATTCTAATTGTGTCGTACAGCTGCTTTAGGAGGGTAAGACCTTCCTTTTCAGAGTCAGATGTGGTAGTTGGTGAGTGGTTCTCCTCATCTGTGTACCCCAGAAAGCAGATTCTTAGCCTGTCTGTGAAATAAGCCTCTATGCCATGCCTTTCGTTGGGCTCCCAGAGTTTGTAGCCCCTCTCAAAAACTTGTACGTGATTTAAGGAGCATGAGTAAGTTATTAGTGTCTGATATTTCAGAAGAAATAGGGAGAATCGAGCTCTGGGCAGTTTTGGGATAATCTCTTCCCTGAAGAAATTCTTGCCTGGACCTGTAACAGCTGAGCTTAATTCATACAGATTTAAGCTGATCTCTTAATTATTTTTGAAATCTCTTTGAAATTCAGCTATAGATGAAAGGAAGTATTTCCAGTAGTACGCAGTATGACCAAGTAGCTGTTTCCTCAGTAAAACCTGAAATGATTCTCCTGAGTTTATCAGAGGGAAGCATGTCTTTATATGAATTTTGATGCTCAGACTGAGCTTAGTTTTTTGGTACTGGGCTCCTGAACTGAGTTGAAACTCACGGATACATTAATGTGGGCGTGGTGGTGTTGGGCTGGTGCTTGGACTTAATGATCTTGGAGGTCTTTTCCAACCTTAATGATTCTGTGATTCTTGAACTTAAAATCATGGAGAGGTGGAGAGGGGAAGAGGATGGTTCTGAGCTGTAGCAGCTTCCTGGGGCAGTGGTCACCAAGGTAGATGTGTGAAAAAGGGTTAATCCTGCGTTTGTTCTGACTTGGTCAGTGTTTTGTGTGTAGTTTCCCAGCATGAGAGACAAAAGGTTGGAAGTTCCTGATTTCCCTGCTCTGTGCTCTTACCTTCCCTACTTCTTATCTTGTCTCCATATTTGCTGCTTCGCCAAAGTGAATGTTCTCAAGCTTTTGAGTCCTGTAGCCTCCCTTCATGGCAGTTTCCCCAATCAGTTTAATTACCTTTTTTGAGCAACTACTTGTTATTGCAGGATTTTTTTTTCTTCTTCCAAGAAATGTAAATGTAAACCCTTGCAGATTACAGTGGTTTTAAGAAGCAGGTGCAAAGAGAAATAGGATGAGTTCATACTGGGGTATGTTATGCCCTGTTCTTGGTTTCTCCTCTCCCTCAGTGCAGTTAAAAGCATGAACTGTGGCTTTTATTAGCTCCATTATCCTTCTATTGCACTGAAGGTACCTGAGCACAATAGTCAGCTTACGGTAAACGTTAATGTACTGCCTGGGGACAGAACAATGCTCTTGTGTCACAGCACTGCCCAGTCATCAGGCAATGGGATAGAAAAGGGAAAATTGCGCTTAAATTCTTACTAAATTTAATTTTTTTGAAAGTGCTTCAGACCCATAAACTTTTCTACTGAAACAAGCTTGTTTGTTGCCAGAATCTGCCCAGGAATAAGGATAAACCAGTGTCAGGTTGTCTGAGAGAAGGCAGGGAGAGCAGCAAACAGTTCTGCCATCGATAAGGATGATTTGTTTCTTCTGTGACTCTTTCAGTGTCTATTCCATGTAGTGGCTGGCGCTTCTGTTTCTTGGGAGGGAGGAGAAGAGGAAGGTTAGTTTGGAGTGGGGTTAGGAAATGGCTCTGTCACTGACTGAATGGATGGATGGCCGTGGGCTTCCTTTAAGCTTCTATAGCAGCAGGTGCCCAGGGAGCCTGGGAGGTGCCATGCTTAGGGTGATTAAGTGGTGTGACTTGTTAAAGGTATTGATCTTGATCCTTGTCTCTCGACACACACTTGAGCTGTGTGGGTGGTCCCAGAGAACCTGCACGCTTTGCAAATGCTGCATGACATTCTGGGTTAATGCAGTGCATTGATTTATTGCTGCTACAATACAGGGTACAGAAATGTAGGAAGGGCCAATTTTGTTGCATCGTGAGCAAACCAAGTCGAAGGCATTCAGTTCCTCAGCAGAAGTGATCATTAAAGGATGTGCACTGGCAGGAGTAATGCAGTTCAGAGAGGTGGCTCTTTCTAGCCCAGCTAATGATTCAGGTGATGTTAGTCAGGAATTTATTTCAGTGCTTGACTTTTTTTATTTAAAATCTTTTTTCCTATGCTTTTCTGAATGCTCCCAGATCTTTCTTAGGAGGCCTGTGGGGTTCAGCTGGAAGGGAAGTACAATATAGCTCAAAACAGGTCCTGCTCACCAGTGTGACTGGAAGTGGAATGTAAGGAGAGCTGGTCAAATACAGTGTTGTCTACAATTGGTCTTGGACTTTTAAAATGTGTTTATTAAGTTCCACTTCTTACTTGCCTTACACCCACAGTATTTAAACTTGGGCAGCATCTTGGTGCGTGTTTGGAAACAGTTTCACAGAATCACAGAATGGTGGGGGTTGGAAGGGACCTCAGGAGATCATCTGGTCCAACCCCCCTGCCAAAGCAGGTTCACCTCAAACAAGTTGCACAGGAAAGTGTCCAGGTGGGTTTTGAACATCTCCAGAGAAGGAGACTCCACACCCTCTCTGGGCAGCCTGTCCCAGGGCTCTGGCACCCTCACAGTAAATAAGTCTTTCCTTAAATTTGTCTGGAACTTCCAGTGTTCCAGTTTGTGCCCATTGCCCCTTGTCCTGTCACCAGCCACCACTGAAAAGAGCCTGGCCCCATCCATTTGGCCCCCACATTTCAGGTGTTTATAGACATTGATGAGTTTGCTCATGTGGTGCATTTCACAGCCGGACACTGTTCACTGTTGGGTTTTGCTCTTACCTCTCCTTTGCTTTGAGGGATGCTGGTTGCATTGCTGCTGTTGCCAGTCCTTGGAACAGCAGTGTGACATCTGCCTCAAAATAACCATGCCTCAAGCTTTGTTCTTATATAAGTGTTTCCTTGTTTTATAGAATTATTGATGTAAATGGCCTTAAATCTCTCTTCAGTCCAGCAAACTCTGCTTCATTTTTCATGCAATTAAAGCTGAGTTAGCTTTCTTTCATCCAGATGGGTTATTTTTCTTCTGTGCTTTGAGAGCAGCAGATGACATGAGTTGTCTGCTTAGCAGTTAGTAGGAATGTTGAACAACAGAGAGGAGAACATAAGCTATGGGGTATTTCACATCGAGCTTTCCCAGCTGGGGGGAACTGCTGTCTGTTCAGTTCCTAGGGTGATTCAACAAGAGACAGGTTCAGGAAGAAGCATGTGGCGTTGCTGCTCCTAGGAGGAAACTCCAAACTCTTCCTAGTCCTGAGACTGATAGGACTGGGTCTGACAGCTCTGCACGTAAAAGAACTGAAGCTGAAGGTGCTATTCTTTCACTGCTGTGATCAGGAAGTCAAGGGAACAAGTTGAACTGCAATAAAGAGAAATGGCCTTTTGAATTTCATGGCGTTAACCTGGGGAGCTTGCTGCCAATAATATGAAGATCAAACATTGCATGAGATTAAAAAAAAAAAGTCAACCTATAGTTGAGAAGGTTAAATTAGATAGGATTTAAAAAAAAGGATTATGAACTCCCCTGGTTTAAAGCATAAGCCAACTGTTAACTGCCCAGGCTTAGTCAGAAGTCTCCCCTCTGGGCAGATAATTGTGTAACTGCTTGTTACAGGGTTTTACACCTTCTTTTGAAGACTTGGACAGGATATTGAACTGGCTTTGATCTGGCAGAGCAGTTCCTACAAGTGGATTAACCAGACTATAAGGTTGTTGAGAGCAAAGCAGCAGAACTGCTACAGAGGTAGTACAGACATTTCATCCGTGCCTGTCATCTTATGGGAACTGCCATTATAATTCCATTTCCAGTCCCCAGGACCTGTACACCTGCTCCAGGGGAACAAGTCCCAAGTGTCAGTGCCACAGAGCCTGATGTGTAATAGGTGGCTTCTGCATGGTTATTTGAAATGCCATATTCCTTGTTTCTTGCATGATGGGATTGCAGCTTTACAGAAGACTGAATCCAGCTTAGTTGTATTGTTTCTCAAAGCAGCAAATTCAGTATGAACATCAGGTGGGTGAAATCCTGAACATAGAACATTTTCCTTCACTTGGACTGGATGAGCATGAGAGAGGATGTGTGTAAATAACTTTGGAGGGTTTGCAGCTGACTGTGGACTGATCACAAATTTAAGGCATTGTTGAGCTGTAAATGCTGGGTATTGATCTGACCAACCGTGAGGGTCAGCGATATGTTGGTGAAGTGGGTGAAGCTGGCTTCACCTGTGTCTGTGGGATAAACCAGGCCCTTACCTAGTTGCTTTGTGGCTGAAACCAAGAAAAAAAATGGGTGTATATGAATTGCTAAACCACAGCATTTTAAACATCTGCGTTTGGTACGTGGTCACTAATAACTGCAGACCTTGAAAGAGGGAAGGACCACTGAATGGTGCTGGAGAGAATCGTCACTGAAATGGGCAACACTGACTGACTTGCCACGGGGGTGGTTTGTTCCCATCATGTAGGATTAGTTTATGGATGAAGAATTTTTTATCCCTTTCAGAATTGTTTGTTTTCCACTGTTGCTCTGGATAGGCTAATCTAATCCCTTTCTAATCATGCCAGTCTATCTCTTGTAGCCACATATTGAGGTAAGGAGCTGAACTGGATAATCCAGAGGTGGAAGTTGGATCAGTATCACTGATTTTGAGCTTTGTGCTCTTTCCCCATCTCCTTCAAAAACTGTCTCTCAAGTTGATTGTGGTAGAAGAATATGGTGGGGTTTTATGCTGATGTTTAAAAAGGGGAATGAATTAATATTATCAATTTTACAACCTTTTTAGTGACATTAGAATTTCACTTGGGGCAAAATTTGAGCAGTTATGATTGCCTGTAGGACTGGGGCTCTAAATCCTGCTTTAAAAGGATGAACAGGAGCTTTAATACCTTATACCTTGAGATTTCAGCCGAGAGATAAGTTCTTTGCCAGCCATAGTTGGAGCATTGGTGTATCCAAGGGGGAGATCACATCTGACCTGCTTTGATTTCCACCCCCAGGGCGTGTTTTCCCTTCTCAGTTCTCTTATGGTCCTGGTTTCCTTCAAATAGGGCAACCAAGCTGACAGCTTCCTGGATTCCTCCAAAATTGCAGGCAGCCCCGTAAATGCACATTGCTACTGTGTTGTATTTCTTGAGTTCATGTCAACAGGTAGGAAATAAAACTAAATAAAGCATGATTTTTATCCTACTGTTTGAGAGCAGGTGTCTTTGAAACATGCCTCAGAGGCAGATAAAGGTAAAGGTGATGATGTGAACAGAAAATACCAGTAAGATTCAGCGAGTAGTTTAAACACAGCCTTACCTACTTTGTATCTCTGCTCCTGTGAACTCCAACTTCACTTGTATGTCACTGGGCAAATAAACCTGCTTCCAGAAGAACAGATCTCCAGAAGTATGTCTGACTTACAGGAGACCAAGAGGTTTCTTATGATTCTAAATTATACTTCGCAGCAGTTTTATTAGTGTGTCACAAGCCTTGAAATGTTTCTTTTATTGCCCGCAGAAGTACTGAAAACATTCATCAGAACCCTTAATGGAAGATGTGGTGGCCTTTATAGCTCATCTCAGTCTATTTGCTTTTGGTATTTGACAGTACAGATATTTTTGATATCTAGCCCAGGGTGAGCTTGTAGCCATCTCCAAACCATTGCCTGTGTCTAGACGTGTTTTTATCGGTAATTCATTCTCCGTAGCTGAGCAGAAGGCAACGTAATTTATGGATTCTGAAATGGGGACTTGTTGGTAAGGCTGCATCTCAGAACTGAAGCCTTTTTGTGTGTAGGCAACTGGATGGAAGAGCTGATCTGCACTTGGTTTGAGGAGCTTGTATCAAGTGACCCATGATTGTTGGCAGAGCAGGAATAAAGCAACGTTTCCTGCTTAAAACTTGTATATGGCAGCCCAAATAAATTCCGATGTTTAGCACTGACATTATTAGAGAGATGTGGAATTTGCTGAGATTTTTATTAGAAGTCTTCCAATTTAGTTTTGAAGCTAGTGAAGGCGAGAGGAGCACAGCTGTAACTTGGTTATTTCTTCTTTGTGTGATATGGGGATGGCAGCCTTGTTAGGGAGGAGGTAGGGAGAAGGAAATCTTTGCCTGCTGTGACTTTGTTATGTTTGAAGAGCAGCAAACTCTCCAAAAAAACTTTGGAAATCATCTTAAAGCTGTGCTTACTACACACAGAAGGGCTGTGGCTGCATTTTATCCCCTCCTGCTCCCTCTTTTTGTAAGTATGCTTTTGAGCAGAGCTCCCTGGGCATCTTTGACTGGGGTTCCAGGCCGCGCTACACACAGCTCCTCAGCCCCTGTGTTTCTGCTGCTGTAGCATAGACTGTCACAGGTAGGACAGAATTGGCTTGGTTTCAATTATGTGAGGAAGCATTTTAACCACAAAGCCCACTGTGATTTGCCACAATCACTTAAAACAATAGTATTTGTTGAGCCTCTAGGATGGTGCTACCCTCTGTGGGGGCTTCGATGGAGCTGGTGTGAGATTAGCCCAGGAAACTACTGAAAATGGGGTGGGGGCTTGTGGACCAGGGGAGTTCTCTCACCCCTGTCCTGGGCACTGGTGAGGCCGCACCTCGAGTGCTGGGTTCAGTTTTGGGCCCCTCACTCCCAGAAGGACATGGAGGTGCTGGAGCGTGTCCAGAGAAGGGCAACGGAGCTGGGGAAGGGTCTGGAGCACAAGTGTGCTGAGTTCCCTTGTGGCTGAGGGAACTGGGGTTGTTGATCCTGGAGAAAAGGAGGCTGAGGGGAGACCTTCTGGCTCTGTCCAAGTCCCTTGGAGGAAGGTGGAGAGAGGTGGGGGTGGGTCTGTCCAACCAAGGAACAAGTGAGAGGACAAGAGGAAATGGCCTCCAGTTGCACCAAGGGCAGTTGAGATGGGATGTGAGGAAGAATTTCTTTGCTGCAAGGGTTCTGAGGCATTGGAAGGGGTTGCCCAGGGCAGTGGTGGAGTCCCCATCCCTGGAGGGATTGAAGAGTCGTGTAGACATAGTGCTGAGGGACATGGGTTAGTTGGGGACTTGTCAGTGTTGGGTTAATGATTGGACTCGATGATCTTAAAGGGCTTTTCTGATCAAGGCAATTCTGTGAGAGGGGAAATCTGCCTGACTGCTGCTCTTTTTTATTGGTAATAGTGTAAAACCACTGGAAGTCAGGGGTTGTGATGCAAAGAATTGTTCAGAGCTGTGCTACCCTCTTTGAGAAATAGTTTACTCTGCCTGTGTTACCCATCCACTAGCTGATGGAATTGTTTCATTGCATAGATCAGGTTTGTGATTATTTATTTTTCCCTCCTTTTTCACTAAAGCATATGACAGACAGACAGACTTGAGCCTTATTTTTTTATTTTTTAATTTTTTTTAAAATCTGCTTCCCAGCCCAGGGAGCAGATTGGTAATAAATGAGAGAGGAAGTTCTTGGAGAATAATAAAATAGTAACAAAGTGTCATGGAATGGCTGCAAAATGCTGCAGTACAGAGCTACTCAAATGGGAAAGATCTAATCCAGGTCTAGGCTTTTAAGTAAACTTGGTCCAGACTTTGTCTCTCTGTCTTCTGAATTCCAGTGGATTATACTAATATATATAAAATATGCAATGTTTGTGTATATTTCTTGTACTACCCTCTTGATCTCCCTGGGAGCTGGTTCAAAATATTTTGAGTGGTTTAGCTAAGAAAAGATAAAAACAGCTCCTCTAGATCATTTCTGAGAGTGGTGGATTTGGGACAGGTCTGGCTGATGTGACGATTAACTAGTCAGTGTCCTGCTTGTTTCCTTCCACATGTGTTTCCTCTGATGCCAGCTGGGCATGTGTGGGGTTTTTAATTGTCAGGGAGAGATGTTAGGCACCTGGATTTGCAGGCATGTTTAAAATAAAATTTAAAAAATCTGCAAAATTAATGTAAAACCTTAGGCTGAATGTGAGTTTCAGGCTTTGGGTCTAAGACTGTGTCCGTCTGGTTTATGGAATCCCTTGCTCTGAGCAAGTCCAGAAAGATCCCAGGGTAAGCAAATGAGTTCCAAACTCTGAGCTCAGTGAGTTTTGGAAAGGTTGTGTGAATCAAGTGTTGCACTTGGGCTTACAGACAGCAGCCCAGAGCTTCCCAACCAGCTGGGTTTTCTGTGAAGTGTGTGTCAGGGCACAAACCAGTGACTGAGTCTGACCTGTGTCATCCAGGACCCCAGTTCCCATCCATCCCTTGGTAGAAATTTGAAGCAGGGAAGTAGAAAGAACACTTTTTGTTGCCAACTTTGTCTGTCAAGGGTTTTTTCTACCTTGCAAAGAAACCAAACTAGAAGGCATTAGAAGACTCCGAAAAAGGTGCTGATTTATTTCCTTTTTTTTTGAAAAATATCCTGACACAAGCGGGAGTTTGCAAGGAAGGGAGCTGGAGCTGTCGGAGTGAGCGGAGGATGTTGTTTCAGGCTGTATTTATTTTCATGAGTGGTTTTTAGTCAAGCATGCAACACTGAGATGAATAGCCTACTCCTCACTTTTCAAATATCCTTTCCTGTTTAGAAGGATTTTTCTTTAATCTGCTTATTGGAGTTTCCTAGAAAAGTTGGTGCCTCTTCTGGGGAAACAGAAAGAGGAACCAAATGCTTTTGATTCCTCAAATACACCTACTCCCTGAAAAGCAGCCTTGCAGTGGGTAAATCAACACCAGTGTGTTTCTTTGTAGCTGTGATTGCCAGCTAAACCCTTGCCAAGAGGGAAGCAGCGTGTCTTTACGCTGTGCTCAGTCACAAGCAAAGCTTTGTACACGAGCAGGAGGAGAATATGCTGCGTTTGTGGGGCATCCTAGACAGGGAGGGAACCTTCTCAGAGCTTTCTCCTGTACTTTGGTACTAGGGAGGTCTTGTGCTTAAAGGGAGGAAAGGATTAGGGGTGTGAAGGACCCTTGTTATCTTCTCCTTCCTTATGTTTTTGGGGTTATGGGGCTCAGCTGAGTCAGCAGCATGGGGAGGGGGCTGACAGTGAGCAGTGATTAAACCCTGGAAAGTATAAGTGACATCCATGTGTTCAGTGAAGGAATGTCTTAGTTGAGAGCAGAAGTTCAGGTTATCAGGGGATGAGTGTCTGACATGGGTGATGTTGGAGGGTACAACTTGACAGGTTGGGGACTTGGCTGAAACTACCAGCTTGGCTGAAGCACAAAGGCCCAGCTGGATGTAGTGCAGGGTGCCAGGCTTGATTTAATGGATGGCTTTTGTCTGTGGACAATCAAGAAACTGCAAGGTTTGTTTTTTTTTCTTGTCCAAACTGATAATTTGTGCTTGCATAATGAAAAATCAGTCAATGTTTTCTATGGTAGTGTTCCCCCCATAACCTGGAAAGCCTCAACCCTTAACTCCTAACCAAATCTAAGAAGAAACACAGTCAAAACTCAAACAACTTAATATCTGAGCATATTTCATATTGTACCCCATCTGGAGTAGCTAACCACTTTCTAATCTCAAACTGGTTTCCCTCTTCTTCCAGTATGACAAAAGATATAGCTGTCCTTTGTGCCTTCAGCCTGATTGAGCTAAGCCATCTGCTTTCCTGCTGGGAAGAAACATTAGGGATAAGAGGCCTTTCCCACCCCCTCCAGAAGCAAATATTTCCCTTTTTTATCCAAATTATAGTCTTCAAGTGATTAAGCATCTGGTGTGTAATGTCTCACTGAAAGGAGGAGTCAGCATGAACTTCTTGGGTAACAAACTGGTATGAATTTTCAGGAATAATCTGTTGTAGCTCAATGCAGGTGTTTTGGTTACAACCACTTTGTTGCCCTTGCCAAGGGGTTTTTGGTCAGCTTTTTTCTTTCTTCTAGACAGACAGGAAGAGGACCCTAAAAAACCTTTGGACCCTTGTATGATGCAGGCTGAGTGTTAAAAGTATTTCTGAATTTTCTGTTTTAAGCTTCTTTGTATCCTTTTTCTTTGCACCCTCTTTGAACGTGGTGTCTTGAGGAAGATAAATTCTGTGCCCAAGGAATAATCATCACTGGGTCCAACTGCTAATGCTTTATTTTTTTCTCTACAGAAAGAAATTCAAGCCATGAGTCAGTGCCATCACCCCAACATTGTATCTTACTACACATCATTCATGATGAAAGATGAGCTTTGGCTGGTGATGAAGTTACTTAGTGGAGGTGAGTGGTCCAATTTCTTTACCCTAAAAGGCAACGTAAAAAGTCATCTTCCTGTAATACCCTTTTCCTTGTTTTCCTCCTCAACTTCCCACTTGTGAATTGAGACATGTGAATAGCAATATGTAACTTCAACCCATTCAGCTCAGAAATAGCTTCTCCTGTTATCTACATCAGTAGTAACACCTAACTACATGACTGTGCTAGCTTTTTTTTCCTTCTCATATTTTATGTTTCACAATATTTCATAGAGTTATTTTGTATGCATTTGCTGAATGACTCATTTGAGTATTTGAAAACTGGAGCGTATGACTTCAGACATTGACCAGAGAAACTTAAGTACAGATCATAGAATCACAGAATGGTTTG
>NW_010286465.1:0-11159 GCF_000700745.2 Antrostomus carolinensis
CCGGCGGGGAGACTCTCAGAAGGGGGAAGGGTTGACCCGTACCCGGCCGCCCCCTCCGCTTGCCGCGCTCCGGCGGCTGCTGGCGCCGGTGGAGCCGCCCGGAAAACTTCTCTCGAGGGGTTTGTGCCATTTCCAGTTAAGCCAGGAAAGAAAGTGTTTTGATTGTGTTTAACAAAGGAAAAATCCTGCGGACTTTCTTTTTTAAAGAGGTTAATGGTTGTCTCCAAGATAGGCAGTTATTAAGTTTTTTCTCTGAATTTTTAAAAAACACCACTCCCAAAACAAAACCACGAAATAAAACCACAGCCCTCTGAGGTTTTCATGTTCCCGTTAAAACTTCTCTCACTTTTAGCAGGGTCACCCAGACTCCATCTGTTTTATATCGGCAGTCACTGCAGCTTTTATGATGCTGGATATGGGTAGGTGTACTGGGGCTATGAGCCTGATTCTCCAAGGGGTCTGAGACCCCTCCTAGGCCTAAAACTGGCAAGAGAACAATTTATTCATGGAATAATGGAAATGGGGGGGGTGTGGAGCCTCATCACGGCTGAAACTGGGATTGAGTGTTGCATTGGTTGAGTGGTGGAAGAGCAAGCAGTGGCTAACTAGCCTTGTTGGGAACAAAGCAGAGGGGAATGGAGCCAGTGAATGAAGGGAAGAAGACTATAAGAAAATGAAGACACTTGAAAGAATCTAAAGTTTTCATAATCTGTTGTCATAGGTAAGTCTAGGGATAGGAGAGGGATTTAGTGTTCTAGACTAGAATCAACACCTTAAATTTAGTATTACTATACACTGTCACTGAAAAAAACCAAAACCAACCGACCCAAATCTAGTTGTGCTGTTTTTGCAGTCTTGTTGCTCGCTCGTTGCTGCATTCTGTACAATCTTCTCCCCGTGCTGACACCACTGTTTATACAGCAGTGGGGTGAAGTGGCACGGAGTGTTACCCACAGGTTTGTGCTAACTTTTTAAACGTCTTTTATGATTAACCGAGTTAGTACTCTGCACTGTCATAGGGTTGCTTATGCTAGCTGGAGGAAAGATGTGTGATAGGGGAGGGAGAGAGGTTATTTTATTTTTTATATATATATATAAATGAATAGGTATGTATATAAAAGCACTGGGTTTCTGTGTATATATGTGTATGTATACACATTGGCATGCAAACACCTGTGTAAAATGATTGTGCAACTGCCATGTTGGGCGTTCTGGGTCTTGTGTTGAACAGAGGGAGTGTCATTGATAAAGTGGTTGTGTGGGAGGTTTACAAGTGCAAGAGGTGCTTAGCCGTCTGAGTAGACATATCTGGTAAAGGTGAGTTTGGAAGAGTAGTTCTCGCTGGCCCAGGCAAGTGAGATTAGAAGCTAGAGAAGAGGGGATAGGGAATTTCTGTGTGAGGGTACTGCATGGAAATAGGAGTGAGACTTTTTACTTACCTGTTCAGCCATCTCACTTTAATCTAGGCAAGAAAAGCTTATTTTCCAGAACAGATTAGGATAGAGCCTGGAATTTCTGAGTATCTCAATTTTCTTGGAATTAGCAAATATCAGGAAATCCCCATCATTTTGTCCTGTCTACCTCTGTGACCTCCCTCTGTTGTGATAGCGCAACTGTTTCTGTATCTGTCTGGTGAGGTGGATAACAGAATTAATTAGATTGAAAAAATATATATCTGACTTACTTTTGACCCTGGATCATTTCCCCTGCCTGGCTCTTATGAACAGCTGGGTGAGCAGGGGAAGAGATATGATTGGTACCACTTAGCTGGTATGAGTGCTGGGAAAAACCTAAGCCATTTTGCTCCTCCACTTCCTTCTTCCATTAATCCTGTAAATTCTGTAGGCTTCATTTCTTTCCATTTAATCAACAAATAACACCAGGTTCCTATAGGCAAGAATTTTATTTCCTTGCACCATCCTGTTACAAGCTTTTGCTTTCAGTTTCTCAGCTCAATTTGGAACTTCTCTGCTACTTTTCATCTTGCCTTTCCTGAATTCCTATCAGCTGTGTTTCCAGGATGCTGCCTTTCTCTGGCTCATGTTTCTTTAATGGTTTGTTTTGTTGGTTTTTTTTCTTCAGCCTCCAAGGACAATGTACTTTCTTCCCCCCATCCCTTGCTTCCTCTCCTCTTCCACATTATAAACAAAAGCATTTGCAGTGTGCAGTATAGAACAATACAAAACTGGCAAGGGAGTGGATTAAATGACCTAATGTCTAATATTTGTTCTGCCAGCTATTTTTGAGTTCAGATGTTGTCGACTCTTTGACCTTTTAAAATCTAATCTGACAATGCCCAGCCCTTTCCTTGTTCACCCTTGTGTTTATTATTCTTGGTAAGTAAAATTTGATATACATTTGTGAGACCTGCAATACACTTAGCTCATTCTCTTGTTGCCAACAATTTTGATGGTACTGATTGTCAGGTGATCTGTGTTTTAATCAAGGTTGCTGAATACCATTATTAAAATAGCTACATTTCAAAAGCAAAGGCTGTCTTCGTACTGGAAGTTAAAGAGATTACATACTAACCACCTGAAGTCACACCAAGTGTTCTGGCTTGCTAAGGAACTGTATTTGTTGAAAGCTATTTTATGTATGTTTCAGGCTGTTGCTTATTTTTAATGATAGATGATCATTATTAGTAAAATACCTTTAACTTTGGATGAAAGTTACAGATCTGTTCAGAAATACACTTGTAAAATTGGACAAGAAATATATTTGTGCAGCCCACCAAACTGGAGTTCACATCCAGAGCTAAGACTACTGGACAGTATAGTAGCACAAGAAGTGTTGCCTGTTTTCAAACTAAGAATGCTGCTTTGTGTGATTATTTTTTTTTTTTTTTTACTTGAGAGTAGATCTCTTTACATTGGAAAGAGACAGACTATCCTCTAATTGCATCTCTAAAGTCTGAAATCACTCACATTTTCTGTATTATTATGCTGTGTACCTGCTCAATTGAGTGTTTCTTTTGAAGCATTTGAATCAACCTTCTCACATTGCTTCTGAAATTACTTCTGAAAGTTGACATCTCATGTTTTAAGATCACCCACTCAACATACTTTCAGTTTTTCAACATAGTGGTCTGTCTGCACCAGTATGATTACTCTGTCAGTGGTCAGATTAATTGATACTGAAATCCAGAGAGAAACCATGTGAAAGGTAGTAGTGAAGGAGGAAACTACTTAATCCTGGTGAAGTATTTCATTTTGTTGCCTGAAACTGCAGAAGTTCGGTGCCAAAACTCTAGGGTACATGAGAATTTTTTTATTTTATTTTATTTATCTTTTACACCAAGTTGTTATACCCTATTGTTGTAATTCTGGATGTTCCTGTTTTGCTGAGGTCTTTGTTTTCCTGTAGTATAAGAATGGATGCCATGGACTGGTTTCAAGATTCCCTTTACAGTAATTCCTTATTAAATCTTTATTGCTAAATTAACTGTCTAATATAACTGTCTAAACTGTGTAATATTTATTAGAATTAGCCTTGTTTCTAAAGTTTACTACTTGACACTGAAGAATGATTCCTTTTTGTCTCAGAAAGTGTAAATTTGTTAGCTGACTGGTGTGAGGCAGTTTATGGGAATGCTACCAGGAAAATTCAGAAATAGGGGCCTCATCAGACATGAACTTGTGCACCTGCCTGTGCTTGCAGATTTATCAGTGTGCTATTTACTGACCTTGTGTGTATTCTTCAGCTTTTATTTGCAGAGTATTACTCTTCAAACTATTTGCTAAATAAAGGTGGGAGTAGAAGCAGCTTTCTGTTTGTCTGTCTGTCCCTAGTCTTGTTTCTCATGGCTACGGGGAAGGGTTGAAAGAGGTCTCAACAGCACAGTTATTAGCTAGCTCTCTTGCCTGTCTTCCCATAGATTTCCCTTGTGGCAGTTAAAATTAGCACAGTCCTTGACATTATATTCCAGTACTGCTGAGCAGTTCCGAGTATCAGAAGTGAAATGGACTCACTGTGCTGTTTTCTGTTTGCTACTGTTGGTTATCAGAGCTGCGGGCAGCAGCAGAATAAAGACATGGTTTAGTCTGGAGAACTCAGCATGTGGCTTTGTAATCATCTTGCCTGATCTAAGCATGTCCTGCTGCCTGAAAGTGAGGGTTCTTGCTTTTCCCCTCTGTCCTTGCTACATTTTGCATTTTGATGGCATCCCCTGTGCTAGCACCAGCACTCTTAATGCTGTGCAGTCAGCTGAACCAGGGAGCTGATTCATTTTCAAATGAAACCAGTCAAACTAAACCAAACATACTGCCATGCACACACACAAAAGGCTGTCCGCTGGGCTTACCTCTGGCTGGCTGACCAGCCTCTGGGGCTACCAGCCAGACCTTGTATTGACTCAAGGGAGGGAGTGAAACTATGTGGCTGTGTGCAAAGGACTGCCTGCTCAGACAGCAACTGTAAAGAAGTGCCCAACTACAAGCTCATCAGATCTGCAGCTGTCTCAGAAAAATAGAAGTATCAAAGCACTTTCACCATGGCCGTTCTTCAGGAACTCTTGGCAAAGGTTTGATCCAAGTTTTACCTCAGTGTAAGAAAGAAATTTTTTTACAGTGAGAACAATCATTCACTTGAACAACCTCCCTGGGGACATCCCCATCACTGAAGATTTTCAGGATGTAGTTGGACAGGCTGCTAGATAGCCTCATCTAATCTCCCTTTCCCACGAAAGATTGGACCAGATGATCTTTTGAGGTTCCTTCCAACCTGAATTTTTTGTGTGGGTGGGATGATCTACACCAGAAGTACAAAAGGTAGCGATGCAGCTACTGGTGGACAGCATGCCTAGAAAGGTTCTCCAATGAGTTCATTGTATCACATATGTAAATTAATACAACAGAATTACCAGATTTAAAAAAAAAAATCAGTGATGTGTTTGTTTGCATTAGAAGACTCCTCTCCTCCTTCACATTCTCTTGATGCTGGAGTGGTATACAGCTTCTTGGGGATGGGAGGGGAACACCCTTTGAATCTTCCAAGAACAAATGTTAGACATGCCAGATCCTATAGAGAAACTTTCAGTTGTGAATGAAATTTTCAAGAATTAACTTGACTTTAATTCTGTGTGTGCTTTTTGACACAACTAAGGTAAATTATATCTTCAAATACAGTTAATTGCACACAAATCTGACACATTAATTTGGCATGTCAGTGTTAGGAGCTTAAATATGTGTAAAATTTTTCTTGCCTTAGATTTTTTAAAACTGGTTTCTAAAGCTAAAATATTTCTGAATTGTTCTTGTTAAATACTTTTTTTTGTGCTTCCTACTCACAGGCAGAATGGGTATTGTACTGAATCACTTCATAAAGAGTAGGAGAGCATCAGCAGTATTATTGTTTTAGTTTTGGGAGCTGCTCTAGTGTTTTCACAGTGCTGCAAAGTGGAAAAGTGTTTGTAAGTGTGCACTGATACTGGTAGTTCCGTGACTGCTGGAACTCATGAAGCTTCCTTTCCTAGGGATTTGTGCTGTGTGATTGATCAGTTATAAGCTGTGACTTAAAGCTTTACTCTGGTATTTATTTCTTCATAAATGACAAATTTGAATTAGATGTTAATTTGTCTTCCAGTCTTTTCTCCAGTTACAATGTTCAGAATGCCTCCATCCTCTATACTGTTGTGCTTTCTCTAGGAGAACTCCAATTAATGTAAGGTTTTCTGTGTGCTGTAGTAGTTGATCGGAAAGGACCAATACGTAAAGTTGTTGGACATGAGAAAACCTGAGGTACACACAAAGTCCTTTTACTGAAGGAAAACAATCTCAAAATAGGAAAACTGTGTTAACACCCTTTGAAAAGAAATACTGTAGGAGTCTTCAATTTTTGCATTTCTGTTAATTCTTACAGAGTTCTACCTATTTAAAATAAAAATTGATACTTGCTTTCAGTTTTACGAAGCCAAATGTAATCTCGGTTATTGAGACAACAAGTAACTAAGGAGAGATGCAAAACTAGTTGCCCAGTAGGTTGGCTTCAGTGTCAGACACAGTCTGGGAATTTCATGCTTCCTTTCTGTGTCCATCTTTGAGAGCAAAAGGGTAGAGGAGGAGAGGGAGGCCCGTGACAGAGGTGTGAAGCTGTAGCGCAGAGCACAGAACTGCATCAGCCCACGTCGGGGGCTCTGATCCCCAGTAAAGGGTGGGTAGCAGTGGTAGGAAGGGAGGAGAAATGCCTTGACTCATCTTCAGGGCTGAAGCCAAAACATCATGTTTTATTTTACTCCAGATCTGTAAATCAGCTGGAGTACTTTCGTGTGTAAGGTTTGTTCAAATCCTACTTAGAAAAAATTAATGCAGTAAAAAAAACCCCAAACAGTTGTAATGTTGCATCCCAACACAAATCTGATGTGAGGGGAGATGGGTGTGGGTGTTGTGAGAGAGGTAAATAGCAGTATTTAAAGAAGTATCTTTTTTTTTCTCTGGTTTGTAGGGCTGTTTACCCTTCTGTTTTAGCAAGGAGAATGACTGCAGTTGTTCTGCAGGTTCTGGTGGTGTATACCTTTCTTTGCATTCTTTTTATGCAGTTTCCCAGTGTGACAGAAAACTTAATAAAAATCTTTAAAGGAGTTGTGCCTCATTATCTTTTCCCTAGTTACCATATAATTCAATAAGATGAAATATGTATTTATGACTTTTCTATCAGTTCTATGTAATTTGATTTTTGGTTGACTGGAAAATCCCATTAAAACATGCTCTGAAATGCTGTCAAATATGCCTTGCTTCAGGGGAAGACAGGCAGGGTGGAAACTTGTATTAAAACATGCTGACGGTGCGTAAATATTTGGAAGAGAAGGCTTTGTTGGCACATT
Organism: Antrostomus carolinensis; assembly: GCF_000700745.2. Lineage (NCBI taxonomy): Eukaryota > Metazoa > Chordata > Aves > Caprimulgiformes > Caprimulgidae > Antrostomus > Antrostomus carolinensis. The sequence goes on from NW_010286465.1 coordinate 6,821, forward strand.
TCACCAGCTTAGTTTAGCACTTCAGGAAGAAGTTACTTTTCATCGTTTTCTGGCTAATTTTTCTAAATTAAGTGATATGTAAGACATTGGCTTACCAAACAATGCAATTTCTGAAGAGTAGAATATTTGCCTCACCTTTGCTTCATCACAGAAAAGTAAAATAAACTTTATGAAGTAGTAGGCTTGTGTTTGTTATTAAATTATTGCATGCAGAACCAAGATGCCAACGTGAAATTATCCAGGTTTCTTTTTGCTAAAAAATGTGCATTCTGACATCTAGAATCTTTGTTTTCTTTTTTTTTTTTTTTTATAGCTGCTTGAAAAATACTGGTAGTTCAGAGGGAAACTGATTTTTAAAAACAGCTGTTGCTCCTTACCCTCTGCAATCTGTAACAATTTCAAGAAAAATCTTCAGTGAGTTGAGGATAATGTTTTTCAAATGTATGGAATTGTCAGATCTCTTTTTCTGTGAAAAGAGAAGACGTGAATATTGGATACAGACTGATGCAGTTGGAGGATGAATTTTTTTACAGCCGGTGTTTGTTCTTGGAAAATCCATAAAAGTATTGTTTGTGATGTTTGGGTCGTGGTTTTGCTTTTTAAGGTGTGTTGGTGAAGAAGGTATATACAAGAGTTTCAAAGCAGGAAAAATAGAACATTTTTAGCTTTGTGTCCTGGTTTGTCCACTATCACACCTTGACCTTGTGACCTTTTCTGAGTGGGCAAAACACTGTCTGTGACTGTCATGAAATATTTTGTGAACTTACTGTGCCCAGGTACTGTCGCTTGTCCCTTTTCTATCAAGCCTGGAGAGGTATAATTGGAAGTAAAGGTAGTACTCTTTTTTTTTTTTTTTTTTTCTTTTCTATTTCTCCCCTACCTGACCCATAAATGCTTTTAAAAGGCAGACTGCTTTCTGCTTATCCTGAATGTTTTGATGTGTTGATTTGGGGGCAGGTGGGAGACCCAAAGCCGAATGAAAAAGGGAGATTGTAGATAGTGAATAGCAGCCATTAAAGAAAGCATTCAAGTCAATTTCTATTATGGCTGGTGTTTACAGTCAATTTCTATTACATGCTGGTGTTTACTCCCCTGGTCCTAACCCAGTTTTAAGCCACTTTGGAGAGGAACTGGATATAGTTAATCATTCTGTACTAGGCTTTAGACTGCCTCTCTCCTTTCATAGCCAGGTAGTTACCTGTAACAGGTATATGTGTTGTCTCTTGTGTGTACATAATAGTACATACTTTCTTTGAAAAACTGGATAATCCTAAAATCTGAAGGTTAACTGGCTCCTGAACTTTAGCAAATGGTTGAAACCTTTGGGAAATTATGCTTGGCCACAAACTGTGGGAGATACTAAACTAGGTGTTAATAATGTGCAGGTTGTTGGAAGCTAAATGGTTAGCCATTTTAGCATCCCGGGAAGGTAAATCTTTAGCCATTTTAGCATACTGGTAAGTAAGAACTGCTATACCAGATCAGCCAAAAAGTCAGCCTGACATTGTGTGTTATGCCAGCAGCTGGCAGGAGATGCTGTGGGAAGAGCCTTAGAGCAGAGCATGGACAGAGTGAACCTTCTCCAGTAAAGTCCTGTTAATCAGGAGGTCAGAAACTTTATGGAATGGGGGATACATCTGGAGAATTGTGTTACAGTAATAACTAAATCTCTCCCTCATTTAATGATTTCGTTTCTGGTTTTTAAACCTATTTTTACTTTTGTCCTAAACAGCATCTTATGGCAGCAAGTTTTATAACTTAGGCACTATGTGAAAATTCAGGTCCTTTTGATTTATTTACATCTACATCAGCTTAGGTCAGTGCGTACCCTCCTGTTTCTCATGTTGTGAGAAGTAATGGTTAGCTCTAATGTGTATATAGCCAAGAGGAGAAGTCATGGTTAGCTCTAATGTGTATATAGCCAAGAGACCAACGTAGCCAGACAGACTCTGTGTTATGATTAGATCAGCTGAATGTCTGCCTTCTCTAAACTGAGTGGTTTTGCACAGTGAATATTTAAACACAAAGGTTTTAAGTATGTATGTATTTATTTAAGTAAAAGCAGCATGTAGTTTTTAATCCACATACAATCCAATTTCCAACTGGAGTTGAGAGCTTCTGAGTCGTGTTTCTCATTTTGTTGTCTGTAAGGCATCAGGAGATGGTCTGAACTGCAAAATGAAACGTTGGCTTGTTTGTAATTTACAAAACACGTGTAGACATTTCATTTGTATGAAAACGGGGACAGAACAGGGGAGGAAAATAAAATGAGTGCACATTCAAATCTTCTAATTTAGGGAGCTTGTGAGTGAAAACATGCCATCAAAACAGTTGCAACAATTCTGATAATTCATGTGGGGTTATTTTTTTCTTTAAAAGAGCTGGCAAGTCCACTGATTATTTTCTCTTACTATATTTTTTTTAAAAAATACCTGATAGCTATTCAGTAAGCACCTGTCACTTTACTAATATAACATGAGAATTTATCAATACATTATTTGAAACTTCAGCCACCTGTAAATGTCAGGCAGAAGGATAATGTAGTTTCCCTGGTTTATTGTATATTGACTTTGTGTTTTACTTTATTATTTTAGAAGCTGGTAACAGATTTTTGAGAGGGAGTTATTGAAAATATTGATAATGGTGATCATAAAATGGATCTTAATTTTGTAGTCTGTAATTGCAAGTTTTCACTCTTGTGGGGGGGAATATGCTTTTTTGTTTGTGGAGTTTTTTGAGGTACATGAGAGGTGGCTGGGTTGTCTCCTAGTTCCTGGATTAGCTATATATGTCCTTTTTTTTCTGGCATTTCTGAGCACACACTCTAATATTTTAGCTTTTTAGCTCTTAGATTGGGCCCTAATGGTATCCTGTGTATTAATGCAGTGTTTAATTTCCACAGTGAGAACACAGCATTTGAAGACAGGAGACAAGCACACAGACTGGTTCAGAAATCTCTTTCACTGTGGAGGGGTTTGTTTGTTTCTGGGTTAGGTTTGTTTGTTTTGATTTATCCTTCAAACGATACTGCAGGTAAGCCTGGTGTTTTCAGGTGATGCTTCCAGGAGGTTCTGGTTGGGAGTTATTCCTCCTAACTAGCTTCCCAGCACTTACTTTCTTGTTTGAGGAGAGCCTCACGTTACCTCTGTTTTTGTCCATTTGTTTGTCAAGGTGATGTCAAGATCTTATAGCGGCCGTCCAATACCTGAAGGCGGCCTACAAGAAAGCTGGGGAGGGTCTTTTCATAAGGGCAGTTAATAACAAGACAAGGGGAAATGGGTTTAAACTGAAAGAGGGGAGGTTTAGATTAGATATTAGGAAGAAGTTTTTCACTGTGAGGGTGGTCAGACACTGGAACAGGTTGCCCAGAGAAGCTGTGGATGCCCCCTCCCTGGAAGCGTTTAAGGCCAGGCTGGATGAGGCTTTGAGCAACCTGGTCTAGTGGAAGGTGTCCCTGCTGATGGCAGGGGGGTTGGAACTAGATGATCTTTAAGGTCCCTTCCAACCCAAACCATTCTATGATTCTATGCTATGATTCTATGTTGTAGCTCTGCAGGAAGTTTTGCCAGACATTCACTGTCGCCCTGTAACAACCTTTGGTTCTTTGCTGAGAAATTGTTTATCCAGAGCTTCCTTCCTCACAGCTTCTCACTTCTTTAAGTGTAGTCATACAGTAGGTATTGGGTGTACCTGCAGTAGCTTTTTTGTTGAGATGAGGAGTGTGCTTTGGAAGCAAAACTCCAGATTGTCACCGCCTACTGTGCTTTGGTTTGCCTTGCAGAATCATTTCAGAGCACTCAGGCTGAATTAATTTTGGAAGTAAAGCAGAAGATGTGCTCCAAGAGCATACCTCACAGTGTTCAGCTCATGGAACCAAATTAGGGCTACCCCCAAGTAAAACTCTCAACAAGAGCATGTTGTGTTAATGTGGGTCCCCAGCACCCTGTTGTTCTTCAGATTTGCTCCTATTGTTCTGCATTCCTGGCTGAGTGGGTGGGTATAGTCGTGAGTAGAGATAAATATAGCACTGAGATTATTATTCATGACCACTGCACTTGCTTCAGATAGAGTCCAGCTGTTCAAGCCTAGGTGAGAATAGATAATATCAAAGAAGCTGGCACTTTGAGTTTGATTTGAAAGCTGACACTTAAACAGTAATTAGGTTAGTGAGCACCAGGGCCATAATGAAGCCATTTTCCTGTCTCTCTTACCTTTTGCCCTTTCCTACTTCATTAATCTGAGTTCTCCTCAATTCTCTAACATGCTTATTCTTCTGACCCAGTCACTAACGAAAATCACCACAATGTTCTAACATCTCTTTTGTGCTGGCTGCACTCTT
>NW_010286465.1:11177-19793 GCF_000700745.2 Antrostomus carolinensis
CTCATCTCTTCAGCTTTTTTTGACTTACCAGTTTGTGAACGTCTGTCCCAGCTGTGGCTGGTCCCGAGCATGGCGTGTGCTTTCGGACTGCCCGCTCTCTGCCAGCCAAAATGGGTAAGGATTTGCAGTCGCCAAAGGCACTGTGCTTCCTGAGGTCCTGCTGCAATCAGTATACCCCATCTTTGCTTCAGTGAGAATATTAATGGGTTTTCTCTTGTTTTTCTTGGTCATTGATTTTTGTGGAAAATTTGTGGTAGCACAGAAGAATCTTGGTGTCAGATTTAGTTAAAAGGTATTGGCAGGGTTGGGGGGGGTGGGGAACAGACAGTAGAACGCTTAAGTAACACAGTGTCATTAGTCTTGTTTTTAAACAAAATCAGGACAAAACAACATCCTACTGTGAAAGCTTTATTTAATTGTTCACCATTCCCACTTGAAAAAGGAGAGGAATTGGTTACTCAACAGTTAAATGGATTATCAAGTTAATTACTCCAAATTTGAATTCCCAAAGCACAGTCATAGTGTCTAATTTAAAGCAATGTCTTTTAACAGCAGCTTGCAGAAGACTGAGGTGTCTGAAATGCTGTGATGTAGGCCACTCAGAAAGGCAGTCTCTTAAGGATTTGTGCAATTCTGGTTTCACCAGATAATTATGCAAGTGCTCAATTATGCCTCCCAGGAACTGCCCCATATGGTTCACTCCTTCAAAACAATGAAACCCAACAAAATTCTCCCTCTCAAAGGGAGAGTGTTGTTACTTCTCCTTCCATATGTCCTGCTCACCAGAATGTGTGTATCAGGAGATTGTTCTTACCTGGTTTTGAAGGGGAGGGGAAGGAAGAGATGTCTTAGCTTATAGCAACTTTCCCCTTTGAACTGGATGAGCTTGGAAGTAACCAGAGAATAACCAGCCACAATATTGTTGCAGCTTTAAAACAGGAAAAAACACTACATAACTTAAAGAAGTGGAAGCAGAAGCTTGGAGTTCAGTCTCAGCCAGCTGAAGTCATGTCCAGCTGTAGTCATGAGGGACCACCTTCTCTCTGTTAACAGGGTGGTGTTGAAGTTGTATTCGTTGTGCTAGTTCTGTGAGTGATGATATATTTATTGGTTTTAAAACGTAATGGCAGTCCGCTAAGTGCAGGTTTTTCTTAGTGATCTGGTCTCTGGTTTTGGGTCCCTGTGTAATCAAAATTAATGATAATGTTTTAAATGGTGTGTCTGGATAGCAGCTACAAAGCAGAGGGTTTGGGGGTTTTGGGGTTTTTTTCAGTTCTCTATTTCACTCTTATCCTTGTCCCTTGTAGTCTCAAGTAGGACAAGTCTTCTGTATGCTTTGTTTGATAGAGCAGTTTCCAAAGTTTTCCATCCCTCTCCATTCCCACCTCCTTTCCCTGGCTAACCTTGCTGTTGCAAGCCAACCAAACTTAATAAGTGCAGGCTTCTCCCATATCCTTAAACTATGGCCTTCCAGTTCAGAGAAAAATCAATATAGTTCTCCAGTGTTTGAATCCATGTAAATCCTTGTGTGCAGTTTTCCTGGGGAAAAAGTTCTTTTGAAACAGATTGTTGTAAGTAAAATTGTAGTCTTCTGTAATATTTTTTTCTGACGATGTAAAAGCCAAATGTGGTGGGACTGGAATTTTTGGGTAGGCACATAACACATTTTGAATAAATAGAAGTCACATAATTATAATCTGTCTTCCTGTGTAATTGCTTAATGTTTTCATTTTTCTTCTAAATAAACCTCCTACAGGAGTGTTTCAGTTGTTGCATTGCACCTGGTTTGGGCTGGGGACTAGAAAAGGGGTGGTTATTTTCAGACTGAACATCTACTGATGTTTTAGCTAGAAGTGTGTCTTGAACATACCTGTCTTCATAAAAAGCTCCAGAAAAACCTCAATATTTAAAATTTTAAAAACTTGCATAGCTCTGTGATGTGGCATCTAGTTGTAAATTATGTCCCCGTAGTCTCATTAATTGTATGGTTTACAAAACTAAAATTAACAGCTGTGTGCCCTGTTAGAGTTGTATGGCAGAATGAAGACAGACACTTCCCTCTTCCCTCCCTGGGTGCTGTAAGGCGCGTCCCTCCCCACTTGCAAGAGGAACGTACTGGCCTTGCGGTGCTCAAAGTGCCTGTTAACACAGCAAGTGAGAAACTGAGTGAGGGAAAATACTGCTGCTGCTCTACCTTATCCTTATTTTCCCTTCTCCTTGTAATCCCTTCCCTAAGGACGTGCCTTGTTCTCGATGTTGTGTATTCTTAGAACACATGACAGTGGGTGTGAATAGTGAAGGCAGTTTGGACTTGTGTACCCTCCATCAGGTCCTCTGTCCTTTAATGGTATGTGCTGCACAGAAGTTTCCATTAAACTTGTAGTCAGAAAGTGAAGCCAGAGGAGATGTATCTGCTAACAGAACATGCCTATTTTAACAAATGCAACAAAATCTTGCAGAAATACTGTCTTGAGCCAACAACTTTTAATGCCAGAACTAGTTAGCCTCCCAATTTAAGGGAAATGCTGCACTGCTAGAATATAGTTACCAGCTTGGAAAGTGTGTATAAAAGTATTCAATTCTTCAAAATAAGTATTCTGCTTATAAATAATATATATATAAGGTTTGGACACTTTGGGGATGGAGGAAAAAATATAGGTTAGTCCTGAAAAGAAATGTGTGGCTTGGTTTGTTACTTCAATATTAGTTTCTTAAAGTTTCACGCAAAAAGCTTTTCCTCAGTATGATGCTGCAGCACTTTGGTGGTGAGCACAGTTCTGCTGGTAAATAGCACGGGCCTTGTTGGCGTGTCTCCTTTGCCGTTTCATGTGCTTTACAACTCCTTATGTGTCCCACTGAGTCATTATATTTTCTACTAGAAGTAAGCAGTCCGAAAAGATCATTTGTAGGTCAGGTATGTCAGCTTGCTATTGAACTCAGAATTGGGCACTCAGCTCGGCTATAGTGCTATCCATACTGTCCACCCTGTTGTCACTTTTTCCACAAGAAAACCTAAGGTGGTGTATAACCTCTTGGGAAGGTGTGGAGGGGATAATATATGGAAGATAGTTGGTAGAGGGATTCCTGAGACAATAAGCATTGGTATGACTAGTAAGGTACTATCTGTGGGGTTGGGTTTTTTTGTTCTTGCATTTGTGTATATATATGAAAAACATTGCTCTGACACCATAGGATGATCCTAGCCCTCAGTAAGGTTCATGAAAACTTAAAAGCAGGAAACTAAAGAGTTGGGTAGAAGAATAAATGAGTCAGTAGTAAGTCAAGGTGTTCCTGTAGCGTTACCAGCCCTCTTCAGTTTTATTAGCTGGTTTATGAAGGTAAAAAAGATTCTTGTACTTGTCTGTGTTCAATCCCTTCTTCCAAATAACCTTTAAAACCCTTTAGTTATTTTGAAACAAGGCTGTGAGAAAAGAGAGGACCAAAATATGGTTAAGCTCCTTCCCTTTAGGGGAAGGGGCAGTTAAGCAGAGGGCAAAGACCTAAGCGGTTCCTCGGCAGTGGGAGAGTCTGTTCTGCGAGTGTAATGTCTGGGTAGCGGCAGGGGGGGCCATGCCTGTGTCCTCCTCCAGCCTCTTGCCCAGCAGGTATTTGGGTGTCACAGCAGGAAACCAGCCATCCTTTGTGGGAGCTTGGAAATGAAGTAGTTTGGGAAGACGCAGAGCAGGAAGGCAGGGGAGCATAAAAAAGCCACAGATTTTTTTTGAAAACTGACATAATTAGTTCCTGGGAGCTCTAAATACTTGTAGTTGCTGTAAGAATCTAATGTAGATTGTTGAAGGGAAGTTTCTGCACCCCAGTTGCTGGAAAGCTGTATGTGATGTTTCCTAGAGAAAGGCACTCTGGTTCCTTTTGTAATGAAGGAAGGATGAACAGAAACATAATTTGTCTTTTACTGCCAATTCAGAAAATCTTTATTTTATCACTAGCTCATAATATACTTGCATCAGTTTCCACTGAAGGAAATAGAGTGGTTTTTTCCTTTGTGTTCTTTTTCTCTTCTCCTCCTCCATATGTTTTCCCCAGTTTCCCAATCCATGCCAGAATTCTGATGTTCATTCCCAAAGATCACGCTGTGCCAAGCACCTCGTGTCAGGTGCAAAGGCAGTGTTGCACTCTGCTCTTGGTGGAAAATGTCCCATCCTGTAGCAGGGGAGAGGCAGGTTAGTCCCCTTGTTTCCACTGAAGTTCCCAGTCGGGAGAGCCTTTCAGTTGTGGCTCAGTGAGCATGGATGTGGATGTGTCTGGTTTTGGGTTTGGTTTTTTTTAATATTGTTGAAATCCGCACCCAAGTTATTTGTTAAAAGGGTGAAATATTAAAGACTAACTGAAATTTAATGCAGAAAAACGTCTCCCTTAGAGAGGGGAAGTCTGGCAAAGTGTATTTCATGCTCTGTATTACTGCAGCTCACCAGAGTGAGTGAGCACTCATGGGTCTTGCTCTGCTGTTCCTGTGAATCTTATTTGAGGGGCTGTTGCAAAAGCAGCCACCTGAAACTGGAGGGTAATAAATGGCAAAAGAAACTCATGATGTACTAGATGAGGAGAAGAGTTACACCAATAACCAGGTTTTTTTGTGACCTTATTGTTTATTATTATTTGTTTGTTATTAAAAGCTTGGCAGTTTCTTCAGCACAAATATTTGGGCTGTAACGATGTGACTACCCAGAACATGACGCTACTTTTAATTTTGTTCCAGAAGCAAGTGGCAAAGGTGGTTTTGTCTTTGTGTAGAGTAGTCTACTAAGAAAAATTAAGGCTATTAAGAGGTTATATATATTCTGAAGAATATTTTAAGCTCTCTGCTTCTGTTACCATGTAATACTTAGTAATGAAAAGCTGAAGAGTGTGGTGGAGGGATTTGAGAGTGCTTCAATTTCTGCTGTTTATTCACGTTTATTTGCCTTTACAGAGATTTGATGAACTTGCCTTAAAATCAGTTTACTCCTCCATCCCATGTGTTTTATAGTCCCGATCCTACAATTTTGTTTGCAGACTGTGATGTCTTTATAGAGCTCCATTCACTTCAGCAGCAGCCCTTGCAAGTACTGCAGTCTGCTTTTGCATGACTAATTACAGCGTTGGACGAGCCATGCTGGAAGTTGTAACTTTCCCTCTTTTATTACAGCAGCTATGGCCACCTTTTGTGTGCAGTTATCACTTTCTTACAGACAAGGTTACTTGTGAGGTTTGGGTTTTATGGTGAGTGGGAACTTTAGTATGGTGTGATATGTTGATGTGTAACCTGGTTTCTGAAGTAGAACTAATGCCTACTCCTTTAGGAGTAGGTAATGTATTAGTAAAAAAACCCTTAACTTCATGGTGTTCTACCAACTTGGTTAGACAGCTGCACCTTTCTCATACTTTGCTGAAAGCTTTTATTTTCTTAACTTTTCCCATACTAACAAAGACTCCAAGAAACTGAAAATAGTCCCTCAAACTAGTTTTGCTGCCTTGATATGCAGTTCTTGTTGGCTCTCTGCCTGGTGGGTGCGATGAGCTTCAGGTACTTTCCTGACTGAGAGCATCTCTCGTCTGTTCTCCTTCCAAGATGAGGTATAAAGGACATGTAAGTTCTTGTAGGGCGGGTTGTATTGCAAGTTCCTTTGCCGAATCACAGGTCTTGTTCTGCCCTTGAACTTTATGCAGGCATCCTGTTTTAATCAGTAGCAAACTCTGAATGAATTTGCATGTGTTCATTCTGATTTCAAAGAATCTGATCCATAGGCTAAAGATAATGAGCTGACTTGAAGATCTCTGCAGAGTGAAATTAAGTCTTAGATAAGGTATATGTAATTACAGTGGAGAATGTAATACCTTTGAGGTTCAGTTGGGTAAAACAGAGGTTGCAGATTTGTTTAAAATGATACACACCTTCTATTTCATATGAGCATTTTTGCATGTTCTAAGTATGGAGAGCTTGGAAAAATGTTAAAGCATTCCCCATTTCACAAGAGTTATCTTTTTTTCGTAGTATTCCTATACTACTGAAGTTAGTCTGCATGCAGTAGTGGTACAAGAGGGATTTGTCTTGCCCATGGGGTTTCCAGCACTGATGTATTTGTAACAATATTTGGGAATCAAGAGAAACTTTTCCAAGTTCATCATAATCCACAAACTCAACAGAATGTTTCCTCTTTTGTTTACAGACTTCATATTTGCAAGTTCCCTGCCTTGACAGTAATCATCATGGATAGTGGTAAGTGTGTTAACTTTGTGATAAGTGTGCATTCTTTCTTGTTCCCTATGAAACGGGCATTAACACTCCCTAAAACTGTCCTCTGCTCAAAATCCCAGTCAGTTTGCACAAAAAATGTCCTCTGCTGTTGAACTGGTTTTGGTGTTACATATGTTGCAGATCTTCACTTACATTAAACTGAACCAGAATCATACTGCTGTTCTGACAGGGATATTATATGCAAACCATGATAATCATCGCAAACTGATTTGTGGACCTTTGAAAGCTGGCTATAGAATGAAAACCACAGAACTGAATTTCCAGCCTTGAGTACTTTTGTTTAACTGTTCTTAAGCTTGTCCCAGTAACTACAGAATCTTAGAGCAGAAGTCAATTTTTAAGCTTTATAAGTAAATGCTCAAATCCTTTTTCTCCCTTATGCCCTTTGCAAACCATAGTTTTATTAAGATCACCAACAGAAAGATTCAAATTTATCAGTAGCTGCAGCTTCAAATTTAAAACTAAATGTTTATTTCTAGTATTTAGTGATGATTTTAATTTCTTGGGTGTTGGTAAGGAGTCAGAAAAAGGAAGCCTCAATAATGGTCTCAATAGAGCTGGTTTTGGTGTCAAGGATGCCCTGGGCTTTGCTTTGGCAACACTTCTGTGTCTGGCAGTACTTTTCCCACACTGCTGCTCCATGTTCCTTCTGTCATTAAAGACCTGAAACCTATTTTCTTTGCCTGTGACAGCTTCAGCTGGCAGGCTGGGACGTATTTATCCTCTCATGTCCTTGCCTGTCTCTTTCTGATTCTGACTGAATTTCAGCTTGCTAGAGTATTAACTGTTATGATAGTAACAGTTAATAGTAATCAATCTGTCACAAGTTCTCCTGAGAACGTATAATAGATTGATCTGACTGTATTACTCTCGTCAATAATACGGAATTATTGAAGTCAAACTAAGACTTTGGGATTGTTTTTTTTCGTAGCTTTATGATACATAAAAACTTGCTAGAAGCCAAGTATTGCAGTTACACACAGAGCACAAGGATGTTTGAGGAAACACACAAGTATTCCAATACGTTTGATTTAGTAGTTATATATCTTCATCTATATTCTACAAAAATCGGGGGAGAGGAAGAGACTTTACATTATTTGGTTCTATGTCTATCTTAAGTAATGCCAAAATATTATTATTTATTTTTCTTTTATCCTGTATTTGCTAGGTAATCTCCCTAACAAAGTGAAAAATTAAGTTTTATCTTGCTTCATTACTTTATTCTTGCCACATGCAGTTCTTCCGTGATCGTCTTCAGCTCCATAGTAACAGCTGCAGTGAATTCAGCCATGCTGTAGCTTGGCTAGGTGGGCATGCAATGCAAAGAGGGGTTTTTTACACACCCCTGTGCAGTTGTAGCTGAATGTCTTCAGTATGGTGGTCCTGGAATACTAAAAAGTCAAAATGGTTTCTGCAGTATGGTTCCATTATCTCTTTTTGTAGGATTCATCAGGCAATGACTAATTCTTATTAAATCACTGTATTTCAATTAGTATCTCCATTGGGATTGCTTTGATCAGTGTATGTTTTTGTTTCCTTGCTACATTTATATTGACTTCTCAATAGGATTTAAAGTCAATAGGAACGTTCAGAGCTTTAAAAATGTCAAATAAAAACAAACAATATACTTCATTTTTTCTAGCATTGCAGGGTCAAAAGCCATTCCTGGTCTGGACTAATCATAGATCAGTATTTATCAGATACATTCAGAATTAATGAGGTGTGGTTTATTTTCCTCTGTGTGTTCTTTGTCTCTGTGATGTATGCATTTTCTATACTGTATTGTGAGAGAAGATGGGCACTTTCTGAATATGAATTGCTAAATAAAAGTATTGGGATTTTTAGACAGTCGTATATTGGCCATTCTTGAATTTTGAATTATTTTAATGTATTGCTGTTCTTCTTCAATGCATTTTGAAGCAGAAATGTATGCTTAGCTCTTTTTGTAAAACTGAACCATTACCTAGAAACTCATCCCAATGTCTAGTGAACATAATATTTCATAACATACCAGCTTTTAAACCTTTATTCTCGGTTTCCTTCTTTGTTAAATTGGAAAATGCATGTAGAAACAAAGATCTGTATATTATTTCTGAGAAGGATAAGCTTTAAATCAGGGTATTTTCAGTTAACCTGTGTTTTCCTCTTTGGTTCTTTTTCCTCTGCATCCAGTGCAAAGCCATCGTAGTTTGTCCCTGCTCTTTTCAGGGTCAGATTTGAGCTGTGAAATAAAATTCCCTGGGTTTTGTCTACTGAAGGAAGGGAAACTTGATTTATAGTGTATTATCTACTCTTCAGTGACTCTACATATGGACACTCTTAAGAGAGTCTGGGCTGTAGCTTGTTCTGCTTCAGGAATG
>NW_010286465.1:19806-35037 GCF_000700745.2 Antrostomus carolinensis
GAATGCCCACAGGAGGAATTGGTGAGAAGTAGGTGGAGCACTGGCACTCTGTCCCCATACATGGCTGCAGGCTGGCTTCCTGATGTGGACAAGTCCTTCATCTCATCACGTTTAGGTGATCGCTGAGACATGTTGAAAGGAACCAAGTTCTTCAGGCCTAGAGAGGAGTCAGGAATTCTGTAGGAAATGGAAATCAACCATCCTTTTTTTTTTTTTTTTTTCTTTCTCTTTTGAAAATATTTTTTAATGTTAATTTCTACGTTATTTAGTCAGTGAACTCAGACAATAGGAGATGCCCGTGTGTTCACCTGTGGTGCTGTAGAAAACCAAAATTGTGATAGGTGCAGTTGTAGTGTTGTATGCACTGAACCTCTGGCAACATCATGAATAGTGTAATTTGTGTAGTGCATGTACATACCACATGTGTTCAACTGAAAGTATAGGACTGACTGATGTTTTGGAGTTTTAATCTTCAAATCTTCATTGAATCCTTTGCTAAATGAAGATGACTGTCTTAATAATTCATAGCAAAATATACCACAGAGACGAAACAGAATTAAAGTAGATCATCCTAATTATGGTAGTACCCTCATGGCTGAAATAAGCCACCACATCTATCTAACAAGAAAGCAAAGGTATAGCAACCATCTTTGTAGACTTGCTGCCATTGTTTTTTGAAATTCAAAATCAGATGATTAAGGGAAAAAGGAAAAAAAAACAAAAAAAAAAACCCAAAAAGCAAACTGATTCATATACAATTATAGATAAATCATTTCTTAAACCAGTCAGTCTCTGTCCTTCAGCAGTGAGAGTTTTTCTTCATAGTATATTGGTGATCCCAGAGCAGCTGCAAATGAACCAATGCAGAAATGATGGCATAGGTCAGGAAAGTGTTATGAGTGTATTAGTACAGCAGTGTGTTGAATAATTAGCCCCTCTTGCTGGCAGTGAGAGCCGAAAAAAAATGTTGCACTGACATGATGTTCTTGCTTCCTGACCTGAAATACCTGGAGAATTTCTGCATCATTCACTGCAGATGTACCTTCTGGGTAATTCTGTCTGATGGGTTTTGGAGTTGCTGCATATTACTGTAAAAATCATTGGGTCAGGGAGTTTGAGGGAAAGCTGGAACATCAGAAGAGCTTGATTCCAGCTCCCTTTCTTGAACAGAAAACTAAGGAAAGCAAGTGGAGACTACCTGTGTCAGAATACGGGTTGGCTTTTGGGGTTGTTTTGTTTGATTCCTCAAATAAGGTTTTGTGTATGGTTAAAGAAAGAGGCTACTTGCCCCCACACCCCCAAAAGGATCAGTATTTCATGGTTGAGATTTCTGGAATGAAGGGAGCAAGTCTGTTTCGAAGTTGCTTAGGAAAACTTACAGACTTAAACTTTGATAAATGCAGCTGTTCTGGTGTGTATAACTCTGGGTAATACTCATAAATATTTACATCAAAAACTTTAGAGCATTCTGGCTGTGATGCCCTCAGGTGGTTGCAGATATCTTTTTGGGTTGTCACAAGCAGGATTTGTTTGTTCTGTGTCATCTTAGTTTAAGAAGTCGCTTGAGCTGAGCATGTGCCTGTCTCTTCTGAGCACTCTTCTTAGGCACCAGGTTCTTTCTTGTTTGAGCATGAGTGACTGTGGTGCTGAATTGAGGTCCATCACATTTATGACATTGTAGCAATAACTACTGAAATTGTAGGTCTAACTACTTACCATAGTGAACAAAACTAGCAAAGGCCTTTCCCATATTAAATAAAGGGGAAGAATTTGCTCTTTATTTCTCAAAAGCACATTTTCTTTGAGTAATTTTAGCAGGATGTTTTTTATATCTCTTTTAGAAGTGACCTTTGTTGTCTCTCCTCTTATTCAGTGTTCTTAACAGAGGACAAAGCCAATTCTGTGTTAAAAAGATACCCGAGAGCCAACACATTTCTGGAAGAACTAAAGCAAGGTGACATAGAACATGAATGCAGAGAAGAAATCTGTAGCTATGAAGAAGCAAGAGAAGCATTTGAAAATGAGGAAAAAACGGTATGCTCTGATGTGTGTTTAAAGATGGGTAGGGTGTACTGATACTGAACTTTTGGGTGTGCTGAATGCTTGTGTTTTTTCCAACATTACATGGGATTTGTTTTTCTTTTTGGCCTGTTTGTTTAAGCAAATAAGGTGTACAGTGGAGATGGATTTACACAGCAATATTACACAGCAATAACTTTTGAATCCTTTGTCCAAATTAAGCTGAATTTGAAAAGGGGATAAAAGTCTCAAAGATAATTATACTCATAAGTGTTATGAAAATTGGCAGCTGGGAAGAAAAGGAACATGAATTAATAACCTCCACTTGAGAAAAGGTGGGCAAAACTGTCGACTGTTTGGCAGCACTATTTACTCAAATAGCCTGTGTACTGGTTCTCCTATCATCAAACCTGAAACTGAATGCTGACCTGAATATCATAAATGCTGTTGTCTTGCCTGGAAAAAAAATGATGGGATTGGGACTGTTATAAGCAGAGGCACAAGTCTGCACTGATCTCAATCCTTCTGGAGTAACTTATTTACTGAATGTGCTCACGTGAAACAAGTGAGCAACTCAAAAAGCTTTCAATTTAAAATGCACCTTAGAATCCCAGGTGCTGGTGTAGCTGGCCAAGGTGTTCAGTGCTCAGACTATTAATAGTCCAAAAATAAGGAAAGACTAGTGGCCTTCTTCAAGCTAAAATCCACAAGCCTCCAGAGAGTATTTTTAAGCAGCAGTGATCTAAAACATGGAAAAAACAATTATTTTGGTGCTACCCTGTGTTATGCAAGGGCAGTGATACATTAACTTGACAGGAATGAAGCAGATAACTGCCCACACAGAATTGTGGCTTAAGTGTGTTGGCTTCTTTAATTAAAAGAAGCTTGTGGGCTAATGGCTCTGCAAGCAGTAGCTGCATATCGTACCCAACATACTTTATATTGCTTCCTAACAAATAAAAACAGCACACAGGTTTTTGATGGAGGTATCTGACCTATTTAATGCAATACAGTCAAGAATTAATTTATTTTTTTTTAATTCAAGATAAGCATGGATTAATTTAGGGCTGAATTTGAGTATAAATCTAAAGTGAAAAAGAGGTGCTAGAAAATGTGACTCAGAAAACTTACCTTCCTAAAAAGCTTCTATCCTTGGTGTGGTTTTGCACAGGGAAATTGTAGTCGCAAGGCCAATGGCTTAATTGGTGAAGTGCCACAGGGAGCACTGCACATTTCTTCCAGAGTTTACACAGATGACGCATTCCAGTTTTCAGTGGCTGAGCTCTGAATCAAAAAATAGCTATGTTATTGTAAAGGCATACTGAACATTTTAGTTCTTGGCATCTTTTAGTTGGAGGTCATACCTGGGGAGCTGGATAAGGCTGGAATGAAAAAGTTCTGATTAATTGAAATTTGGTAGTAGGACTTGTGGCGTCTCTTCGAAGTTTCTTCTTTCTGGAGCTTTAAAATGCAGGCACACATGTGTTTTTAGCTACTAAGCTTGGGTCGGTGTGGCCATTCCTAATGATAGCTGATTGTGTAATTAAGAATGATGTTTACAATGACCAATACTTGTATAAAATTCTAACACAACACCACTTTTGCTTAAGTAGTGCAGGAAATTCAAGTCACCAGACAAAGCATAGCCTAAATGTGTTGCCTCTCACTTCAGCTTCTTTACCCCAATTTAGGATCATTTTGTGTTTTGGTAAATAGCATTTCCCTTGTAGATGTATTTGGGAAACAGTAAAATAGGAATAGTTCTGTTTTCACTCTTGCCACAAGCTTTCTGTCACAGTGAAGCTTCTAATTAGAAGAAGCTTCTGACCCTTTATCCATTTCTACTACTGTACCCTTTTTGCCTAGCTGCTTTATTCTCTTGATGGTGGCTTGCTAATGGTCCAGGCTCTGCTAATGTGCAGTCAAGCCTGATCAGCCTCATTTACTTAAAGCTTTATTTAGTCCATTTTTCTCCAGGGTATCAATCCATCCTTACAGCCATTTAGTAAGACTTAACTCCTGTGTCTCAGGGGAAGGAAGTGGATGCAGTAGACCAGGAACATGATATAGTATGTTCGGAGTAACAAAGATGCAATGATTTCATAGTGTAGATAGACTGGAATTCAAACAGGGGCTGTAGCTTATTTATCCCGAGGTAACTTTGTCTTGTGTAATTTGTATTTTTTATCTTGTCCACTTGGTTCTTTGTTTTTCTGCAGTCTTCTGGGGAGATGTGCAACATGTTGGTTTGGAATATTAAAATAGTATCAAGCAGATCCCTCGTTATTTTTGATGCGTGGGTTTTTCTGGGAGGTTAGCATTGCATCTGTTAAGTGTACAGGCACAGCAGTCATGGAAATATTGAATGCCTTTAATATTGTGTGAACTTGGGGATTTTGGTAGGTTCAGAATTACTATTTAAAATGGTAAAGTTAATTCTAAAGAAAATACTATTGTGTTAATAAGGCTAGAGCCAACAGAGAAGAGTTTACAGGACTTAGTGGATAAAATAGAATATGAAATTCAGTGTTAACAAATGTAATGCATGCAGGGGAAAAGGGAACATTCATTAAATATGTGATTGGCTCTGACCTGAACTTGGGAACAAGATCTGAATTTGAATCTGTGAAGATATGAATTTAGTGCTCAGCAGTCAAACAAAACTAAAACAGAATAAAAACCTGAGTGCTAAGAATCCAAAGAAAGGAATAGGAATCAAAATGGAAAACATAATTATGTCATTGCACACCTGCATCTTGAATGTGCCACATACAGCTCTGTTCTCCCTATCTCCTAAAAAAGCAAATTAGTAGCTGAGGAAGGACCAGAGGATCAGAGAAGTGTGACAGTTGGCCAAAGATATGGAAAGATTTCTGTAACAACAGTAGATTGGAAAAGAGTTAACTCAGGGAATACGTGATAATGTCTGTGAGAAGCATAAGACTGAACTGAGGTGGGTCAGTTGCCATCCTTCTGACAGGAGAGCTTAAGAAGGCCTCAAAGGAAACTGGAAAGTCCAGGTTCAAAGCAAATAGAGGTATCTGATCTCACCACAGATAACAAAGATGTGGACTGCCTTGCCACAGGATGTCTCAGGTGCTAAAAGCTTATATAGGTTCAGAGAACAACAATATAAATGAACAGAAGACAAATCAGTCTGGGACCACTGAATAACAGGGGTCAGCATTGGCTAGTGGAGGTTCTTGAAGTACAAGTACGTGGAAGCTGTGAGGGTACTGCCTGCTTTTGTTTAAACTCTTCTTTCAGCAATCTCTAACCGTTGTTGTCAGAGAGCAGGTAAAGGATTAGGTCAGCCCGAGATCTGATCTAGTAAAGCTGTTTATTTGTAGTACCTGTAGCCTGCAGGCAGCACCATGTGTGGTTACTGGTCATTTGGCAAAAGTTGTTGGGAGATTCAAAAATTTGTTCAGAGGTTATTGTGCAAAGTATCTGGGTGTGATTGAAGCACTGATATTAATTTTATTTCCATTAACCTTTTTAAAAATACACTGCATGAAGATTTTAAAAGCTGGAAGTCACAGATATTTGTGTTTCAAATTTACCACAAATTTTAAGTGTTATAGAAATTGCAAAGTTCTCTTTATAGCTCTATTCTAGCAAAACAAACAAAAAAATAAACCAACCACTAAAAAGCTTAGCAAGCAACTCAAAACTTGTCAGCACCAGATCAAAAATTATGTGATCAAGAAAGACTTGTATTATCAGTCTGTGTCTAATTATGGATGCTGGGTAAATACCCAGAAGAGAAGAGGTGAATCTTTTCCTGCCACCTGCAATTGAGGGCAGACGAGAAGAAAACAGTGTAACAGGTAGGCTCACTTCCCATTATTGCTTTTTTCATGTCCTCCAGCTGCTGAATACTAAGCAGTCTTCTGACTGGCATATTATTAGTCCACCTCTAAAGCAAGATGGACAATTGACCGAGAATCATTTGAGGCTGGCAATGCTGCCAAATGTAGTAAAGGCCTCAGCTGAAATTCTCGGCAGGATGCAAGTCTCTTAACTTTCGTGTGGACCCCTGATTTTATTCAGCACTCAGACTGATGCTGACTCTGTTCTGAGAAGTATTAGAAATAAAAGGGAAACAAAATTCTGGTAAATTGGCTGTAACTGTCTTTGTGTGGGATGCCCTTGAGAATTCCTTTTGATTATTTCAAACTGGATTTGCCAAAGCAGTAAGAAACATTCAGAAATTCTTGGCAGAAATATATGTTAGATATTTTCTAAGTCTTTTCCATTGCAATTATCTGATTCTGTGGCCTTAGTTTTTCAGCCTTTTAAGGCATATATGCCTGGTATTCCCAGCCGTACAGTGCTCCAGGGTAAATGATTACTGGAATGTCCTTTTCATAAATCACAAGTTAATAACTTTGTCAAGTAGACAGAAAGTCCTTTTTGTTGTTGATTGAAGAGACCAGCAGCTGTGGAAGGGATGTTTGTGCTGTGACTTTTCTAACTTTTAAATTACTCTTTAACTTTCTGTATGAGCTCTACATCTACTTCCTAGGTTTTCAGTATTTCCCCCTCTTAGTTTTTTTCACAGCAGTTTATACAGATCCTTACACTGTGCAAATTCATCCAAGTTCCCAGTGGTTTTGTCGGGAATGATTTGACTGTGACCAGGTGGCTTGTCCTCCTTCTGTGCCTTCACTGTACCATGCATTGTAGCTGTGGAATGACAGAGCAAGGGGGGAGCTGCCTGACAGCTGCGCAACTCAAACCTGAAGTATTAGTTTTCCTGCAGTTCCTGTAAGTTCTGTCAGTCTGGAACTTACAGTCTTTGTGCTTCTCTTTGAGATTTGGCTTGAAAAAATGCAAGCTGGAAACCTCAGGTTTAGTACACTAGTAAGCATTTGGTTGGTTGGTTTTTGTGGGTTTGTTTTTTTGTTTTGTTTTGGATTTTTCCCCAAAGAGGAATATTTAAAGAAAGCTTTTTTTTAAAAAAAAAATTACTAAGTAAGTGTGTGTTTCCTAGTATTTTCACCTGTGTGCAGAACTTTATTCCTGTGTCTCTGTAAGATAGCCTTAGATGTGAAGCATTGTAATTTTTGGTGGCAGGGGGTGTTTCTAAAGTGTTCTGGAATTTCCTTTGCCTTGCATGCAAATGAACGTGGACACTAAACTACTTTAATCCTTAAAGCAGTTTAACCTCTTACCTTAAGCTCTTTATGCACCTGTTTGGTCACACCATCAACTGGAACATCCCCCACAGCTACACACTCTACTCTGAACTAATTGCCTGCCACTCTGGGAAAACAGCTTTTCTGCTGCTTTGCCATGTTGCAGAGTGGCAAGGAGAGATACTGGGACTTCAACTTTCTGGAGAACATCCAGAGAAGTTTTCTCCAGCGGATGGAGCTGAACTAGAACTAGCACGGAAACATTATTAAAATATCAGTCACAACTTACTGCCCTTACATCAGAGAGGGTGCATTTCCTCTGCAGTCTGCAACACAAAATATATTGCTTCTTCATCAAAACTGCCTTTCTCTTCCACAGAGTGTCTTTAAAAAGACACATCCTTGCACAGTATATTTGATGATTTCCAGTAAATCTTTGCAACTTTAGCCTTGAAAACATACATTGTACCATTTTATTCCTTTGCTGCTCTTCAGGCAGCAAAACAGTGAAGTGAGAAGCTTGGTTCCACTATAATGGCAGTTCCAGATAATGGCAGTTAATACTAATGAATCTTTTCCTGCTTTTTTAGTTGATAATATATTTATTCTTTATTCCAGTAAGGAATCTCGTTAGTTGTATTCAAACCAGATGGAAAGGTAGTAGGTAACTGATCTCCCTATTTGCCTGATCAAGGGATCAGGATTGCAAAAATAACTGCCTGATGGGGAGAGGTGAGGTGTTTGGTTTTGTGAATCTTTATCATGCAGAGATTCCAAAAGTCCTCAGTTGTGCAGCTAATTTAATTTTTTAATGATAGGTTTTTCCCCTTAAATGTTTTCCTTCAGAACATGGTTGATCTGGGATTCACTGTGGAACTGCATCAAGGAAGGCCCTTGAAGAGAAGTATTTAGAGAAGATAGTGCATCTTCCAAGACTTGCTTACTTTGTTTGAA
Source organism: Antrostomus carolinensis (assembly GCF_000700745.2). Classification (NCBI taxonomy): domain Eukaryota; kingdom Metazoa; phylum Chordata; class Aves; order Caprimulgiformes; family Caprimulgidae; genus Antrostomus; species Antrostomus carolinensis. Next base: position 27,921 of record NW_010286465.1, read on the forward strand.
GTCAAGGCTACCTGACTTAGCTTAGATGATTTAGACCTGGGTTCACATCAGAGGGGCACTGTGATGACCTGCTTTGATGTCAAGCCTTGGAATTTAGGAAAAACACCTGATCCTGGTTTGCTGTAGGAATTAAGTAAGACTTTTTTTAAAAAAAAAACAACTTATTCTGAGTATAGGGATAAAAACAACTGAATTTATCATTTAAAAAAAAAAAAAACCACACAAAAAAACACCAACAACTACATGATTGTTTCATGCACGTGGCATTGCTCTTAACCTTGGTAAGTTCTGATCCAGAAGCATTGTGAGCATGTGTTTTGCCCATGGTCTCCTGGTCCTGGCTATGCACAGAGTAAGCTTAACCTCCACATGATAGGGACTGTGCTCCTTCTGTACCCAAGCTGCCTCTGAGATCAGTTCAGTGGCTTTGTCTTATTTAATGCTGATTATGTGACAGCAGTTCTGGCCTGAAAAAAAATTGATGTATCTACTTTGTGTGTTCACAAAGTTAGTCAGTCTGCAACCTGAATACATAATTTACTAATAACTGAGCAATGACTATATTAATTTTACCTGGTGAGTATTTTATAAATACTTGCATGTGAGATGTGTGTTCTAATTTAAAATACATGATGGCATTAATATGAGTAGGTCATGTCTGTGCATTTTTAAAGGAAATGAAAGAATTTAGTTTCTGCAATGGATTTGGGGATTTTTGTCTTTTCTTGTTTGTTAAATTATACATAGCTGTAAAACACCATGGAAGTGTTTCTTGGTAGGAGAGATCTTAAAGGTGAGCATGACTACTTTTTTGAGGCAGGGTATGATTTTCTTTGTATAGCTTTTCATAGTATTCACTGCAGGAAAATATTGACATGATCTTTGTACTCCTGCTTGTGCATATTAATAGAGCTAAGAGTACTTTCAAGTACTGGTGTCCTCCTTCATCGTTGTTTTCCTTTACTCATATTTTCACTTTTCACTTTCTGTTCCATTTATCTGTAGCTGTGTTGTCAAAATTTCTAGGACATAACAAGCTGTGTAATATTCTCATACTGCTGAAGCTATTTTTAGCTATAAACAGACTGAACCAACTCAAAATAAACTGACAACAATTGCTTTATGAGCCGGAGGGTGGAGGAAGTCTAAATTATGAGATGACAGTACAGCACAGTTGTGCTTTGCCACAATGGTCTGTCATTCCGAAACACTAGTTCCTTCTCAAATTGTATTAGTATATTTTAACTATTTTAAAACAAACAAAAGCAGATAACTTTTACTTTGAGTGGTACTTCTTATCCTCCAGATGGCTGATGTGCATGCTGATTAGGTTTCTTACCTACTCCTGTCTGTGCTGTAGGTTTGTAAATGTTAAGTGCAGGTTTAGGAATCTTAAAAGCAGTGAGGAATTGGTCTGAGAAAAACCCCCACCCTTTTGTATCATTAACCACATCAGAAGAAAATTTGAAAGTTTATTGTGCATGCTTATCCATACCAGTTCTGATTTTAATCATCAGTATTTGAAATGCCTGGTTTTTCTCATTCATTTAAAACAACTTAATTACAGTGATTTTTTTTTTTTTTTTAATTTTTTTTAACTGTCTTATAGTTTCTGACTTATCCTGTCTTGCTCTTTTAGAAGGAGTTCTGGAAAGTCTACAAAAATGGACTTCAGGGAGAAAGTAACACAGGACATACCTGGTATTCATTTTACCTTGCATTTCCATTAATCATTGGCCTTTTTGTTATCCTCATTGTCATTTTTGTCATATGGAGATGCCTGTTTAAAAAGAAAATGCGTAGACAGTCGGTGTACATGCATAGGGGAGCCCACGAAGCAATGGGTGATGGTGCTGTGGCTGACGGCAGAGGTCCTCTTCCACCGCCTCTCAGCATTGTTCATTCCCCACAGGAGGAAATGTTTGAAGTCAGTGGGCTCTCTCCAGGAGGTCTGAGCTATACAGATGGACAGTCAGACTCCATATCCACAAGGCTCTCAAACTGTGATCCTCCTCCTTCATACGAGGAAGCCACTGGTGAAATCAGTATGAGAAGTGAAACTGAACAACATTTAGATCCACCTCCGCAATATGAAGACATTGTGAATTCAAGTTCAGCCAGTGCAATTGCACTATCTCCTGTTGTCACCAGTAATAAGTAAAGCAAGAAGAATGCTGTGGACTTCTTAAAGTTACTAATCATTTTGTAGCACTTTATCTTGGCTTATTATGCATTTCTGTAATTTAATGGACTTCTACAATGAATTTCACTTTTGTTTTGTATTCACTTGTTCTTTGGGTTTGCAATTTTTCCCCTACAGCAGGTCTTACAAGATAAGGAATCTGTATTGAGAGTGTAGTGCAGGTACAAATGTGGTGCTCTGTCATACTTCTCAAAAGTACCTCCACTTTGAAGGATGTCACTTGTTTTATTCTGAATGTGGCCCACATTCCCCACAAGATCCCCCTTCCCTTTCTTACTGCAGACTGTCAGAATTGCCTGAAATAGGGAATTCTTAAGCAACATTTTAGATAGTTATTTACACCAAAGAGGACTGATTTTGCAATATTGCCTCTTGTCTGGTTGGTTCCTTTTTCTCACTTGGATTTTTGTTAACATGCTGCACCCTATCCTGGGCCCTTGGAAGGCTGAGGGCAGTATGCCTTTGTGTTCAAACCAGTACCTCGTTAGGAGTATGGTGGTGTCATAGCAATAATTTCAGAGTCCTAGCAGAAGAGATGTATTCTAAAGCTTGTGCTATTACATGCTTAAAATTCTGTACATGTTTAGAAGCTAACAAATCAAGATTAGTTAGCTTCTAAACATTAATTAGTTAATTTAATAGTGTGCTTTTTTGTCTATGTTCTGCCTTTCCACTCTGTTTTCCTGTTTTTCTAGAGGTGAGAAGTGTGCTTATGTTAACTTTAGAATTTGAAAGTTTATGCAACAGAGAATCATGAAATACTGAATTGCTCAAGAATGGATAAAGTCCTGATCATAGTCTTCCTACCATAGTCTTCACTGGGACCAGGATATTATCCATAAACCCAAAGGTATTACTTTCCTTTTTAAAAGGGAAAAAAAGGGAAAGTAGTCATTGTGTGTGACTTCCCTCCCCAATGAAATAAAAACCCCATCCTCAATTCTTGCTATACTTTTGCCTCTTGCTTACTTACTGTGTGTGCACCTTGTGTTGGTGGCTACAGAAATCCTCTGCAGAGAATATAGATTCCTTTTTTCAACTACAACATATTTATCACTTATCTATTCCAACAAGGTGCATCTGTTGCAAAAGTTAACAATATGTTATAATGAAATAAAACTATTCACATTTTTCATTGTTTCTAAGAACAGCACAGTGCTTTTATCCATGACCTGAATTCTCAAAGCACAGTCTTTTTTTTTCACAGCCCTTTGGTTACAGCTGCTCATCAGAGTCAGAGGTGCTGGGAAGCACATCAGTCCGGGCTGGCTCCAGAAATTGCATGGCCAGCCCGGCTCTGCTCTCTCCAGCTGTGAGCTGTGGAGCCCACCTGATGTAGGGCAGAACCGTGAGGACCCCCCATGTTACATTTCTAAGAACACACCCCAGGCATACCCCCGAGCATCAGTTTGGAGTGACGAGGTGGAAGAGATGTGTATTTCTGTCAGACTTGATGCAAATTATAATAGAGGCTTGTACAGAATTTCAACCACCTGGTTTAGATGCTGATGATAGTTAAGCTGGTGCAAGCTGTAGTGTGACCATTCTTTTTTCACAGCTTAGAAGTTCATTGCTTGGTTTAGCTTGTGAATATTTATTTCAGTTTTCTTTCCCCCCACGCCAAGGTAGCATTGCGTTAGCTTTAGTATTGTTCTGGTTCTAATACATTAGCACCGATTGAGATGTATTTAGCCCTGAAGGACTGCTGTGCTATGTTGGCTTTTTTATGACAGAAGCACAAACTGTGTCTTGTTCCAGAGACCCCAAATGAAATGCCAGTGCCATCCATTTGAAACTGCTGTTAGTGGCTGAGATGGGGGCTTGGCCTGTGTTTTTCCTAAAGAATTTTAAATAAAGCTGCTGAGAAGAAATGTGTGGTCATACATGGATGTGTATATGCACACTTCTGTGAGAATTTGATATTGACAAATGAAGTAAGGATTTCTGATTAATTTTATGTTCTCATTTTTGGCAAAGAGAGAGTACATTGCCTAGGTTGCCTTCTGGGGATCTTCAGTTGCCAAAGCAAGTTGTAGTACAGTTAACTGATGAACTCCAGGCCAAACGGTTGTCAAAAAGATAACTCTATTATTTATATTTATTGTCTATAATAGATATTGGGCTGATAAGTACAATATGTTTTGGACACTTGTGGTAAGAGTTGCCTGGGTTTTTTTTTTTTTGGACTGCCTGACCTTTTCTTTCAGAGTGATTTTTAGCTCTTGTGTCCCCTGAACTGCCAGTTGCAGAAGTTAAAGCTCCTTTTATACTGAGCAACAGTTAATATACTGCTTTAGGCAGACGTTACCAAAACGAAGTGCCTCATCTCAACATGCAGGAACCACCTCCAAAAAGAGCTGGTATTTCAGTGTCCGTGCCATATTGGCATCTCCTGTGCCTGCCAGCACAGCTGGCAGTTTTAGCAGTAACTTTTTTTGTTTGTAGACAATACTTTCCTGTAGGAAGTGCATGGAGATCTCCCATTTCACATTGGTCATTCAGCAGCTTTCGTCATCCCCTGAACACGGGATATTTATTTTTCTTTTTTTCTTTTTTTACTGTATATTCCACTACCACTTTTGACAGCTTTATGTTTCTGGCTTCTAAGTTGAGTATGTTTCAGTATCCTCTAGATACTTTTACGTGCAATGCAAAAATGATGCTTGTCTTTCCAAAAAAGCCACAACCAAATATCTGAAATGAGCTATGAGTTGAATTTACTGATCTATGCCTTTTCCATGTACATGAGCACCAGTGCCATTGTGGGCTATAAACTTATGTCTCAGTGAATAAATTTCATAATTAAAGAAAACTTGTGTGTGACAGTTATCCAAGTGTGTTTCCCCTAAGACGTTAACAGCCTTCCTCATGTTGTAATAATGTCAAATTACTAAATGTTTTGTACTGTTTTGTGAAATGTGGGGAAAATAGCTTAGTCTTGTGGCTGGCTTTTCTAATCTGATTGAAAAATAAAATTTCATTTGTACTGGGTTTTTATACAGCTTTTTTTTTGCAGATCGCTTCTTAGTTTTACCTATCCTGTAATTGCATTGTCATGCAATAAATACTATAAATTTGTAGTTGTACCTTTCTAAAAGTTTCGCAAATCTGAATGCAGTACTGTCTTGACTGATGATATTAATAGTCAGGATACTGCCTTTCCCACTTCTGAATGTAACATTGAATTTCACCTTGTATTAGGATTGAGATGATTTATGTACTAAAACTAACTTAAATATAAGTGTCGCTGTTTTAAGAAATTATGGAAATTAATTATTCACATAGATGATATTTAGCATTAGTGGAGTTTGTTCTGTCTTCACTGGATGTAAATGACCTCTGATTACAGTATTGCATATTTAAAGGGGTTTGGTTTACATTAAATTATCCTATTTAAACATTTTTGCCGATGTTTATAGAAATTTTTTGTAACTTTTGTTTTTGGATATACTAAATAAATTTTTTAAGGTGCCTCGTGTTTCAAATTTCAGTTCTATACAATTGCAGTGGGAATTAACTTTGTGTATTTAAGTGATGCTCTTTTAATTTCCATGGTTCTATGTACTTCATCATTTGCAGTGAATCAGTTGTTTTCTTTTGATAACTTAAAATATAAATAATTTTGTTTTCATGTAGATTTGATATTCTTTCAAAATTCAGGCTCATTTCTAATCATATTTGTGAATTTGTTTATTTTCCATTTTTTAAAAAAAGCATTTGTTGTAGTTATAGCTACCTAACAGTCACAGAGAAACAGAAATTTTTACAACAAAATGAAACAGTACACTCTAGGGAAAAAATGTCCAAGTCAGGGGGCTTCATTTCAGAGTTGGCTTCAGCCATTTGAAAGAAAGCGATTGCAAAATTTTTTTTGCGTAATGATGTCTGCTGGAAACTGAAGATTTTCATTCCAGCCAAGACGAAGTTTGTGTGATCCTCTCACTCAGCTGCTAGTAGATAGCATATGTCTCTGGTATTTTTTCACGAGCTTACTGCACGGCTGGAGTCTGCTGGAGATACTGGTGAAGCCCAATACGAGGTACGTGTCTCGCATCTCGTGAACACGAGGGCAGTTTTGTACTGGTCATAACAAAAGTGCAAAAAGAGTTGCTTGAATCAACAAAGTGTATGTGACTTTCCAGGCCGTCACGTGCGTGGTGTGGCACCCTGCTCCCTCCCCTTGGTAAGCTGGGATTTGCATAGCTCAGGCCAACGCCATCCAAACAGAACGCTCTGTGTTCGCTTAAGTGGCATGTGCTGTGCGTACACACGTCCAGTGTCCTGACCATACATCTATCAGTGCTGGCTGACGTGTTTCACATGGTTCAATGCATGATTGCCCCTGCATGCCTGGCTCCTCGCTATTGGAATGTGGCAGATGTAATATTAAAGTGGCATAATGAATCTTGGTGTCTATAAAGGAAAAAAAAAAACAAACCCCCAAATCATCACACCGGGTTACTAGTGACGAGTGTTCATTATTTATTGTTCCATATACCCTGAACACTGTTCTCTGCCACTCTGAATCACACTGATAGATTCCTTTTTATCTTCTGCATAATGTGAACTTTGTATTTCCTGGTGCTACTTGCTGATTTTTGAAAAGAAGAAAAACTGTATTCAGCTGAAAGCAGTGAGGTGGTATCTGTACTATTTCATTGCTTCCTGCACACACATTTGATTGATTTGCTGCAGGGTGATTGAACTTTGAGCTTTGCCAGAAAGTTGAAATACTCTTTTCTTCTGCAGTGGGATCTCAGTAATGTATTTTTGATGTGACAGTGAGTTGTTGAATGCTAAGTAACAAGTCAGTGCAAGAAAGGCCTTGCCTGTATTCTCGCTTGTATATATTACGCAGCATTTGTTTACCATTTAGCTCTCTGCAATGTTTGCTGTAATATTAGGACCTGTGTT
>NW_010286465.1:35057-55094 GCF_000700745.2 Antrostomus carolinensis
CACACTGACTGCTGTGCTGTTTTCCCCTGTCTTAGAAACAACACAACCTAAGAATCAAAACAAAAGCTTTAGCCTGACCTGTCATTTCCTCCTCCAGTTGGAAGCTTTGTATGTACCTGTGTGGCTCCCGGGGTTAGCTGAGGAGCTTAAAGCAAGAAGGAAACAAATACTTAGAAAATTTATTTCAGTACTCCCAGCAATTAAATCTCTGCATGAGGAATAATCTGTACCAGGCTGTCTCCCTGCCCTTTCCCATGGTGTGTTCCTACACAACAGACCCTGGACCAATTCCTTAGGTCACAGAATCACAGAATGTTAGGGATTGGAAAGGACCTCGAAAGATCATCTAGTCCAATCCCCCTGCCGGAGCAGGAACACCTAAATGAGATCACAATTTGATTTTTCTGTTTTTTTTTCTTAAAATTTACCTGTTGTCTAGTTTCCTTCCTTGTCCCCTACCTTGCTGGTTTGCTCACACCCCAAGCAGTATTTCAGTGCCAGACAAACACAGGTTGAGGGGCTGACTGCAGGCATCTGGGGCTAGATGCAGCATCAGTTTGCTGTGACATATGGGGCACAGGCTGTTACCACCTGTGGTGGCCTTTTAATTTCCAGTCTTAATGCAGCCACCACACATGGATCATACCTCTGCAGACAACATTTCTTGCCAGGATTTTCGGTGAATACGAATACTGTCAGAGAACAGCAAGGATGATGTAACCAGCTCAAAATTTTTCCCTGTCTGGTGCCCCTAAACTGTCTCCATCACAAGTCATTTATTTCCATTTACTATTAGGATTGCTGTTACTTTTTTCATTTTTATATTGTCTGCTTTTCTGTTCATGATTCTATTGTAACCATAGTTTTTTCATTACAGGTGGATAAAGATGAAATATATCTGACCTCTGAAAAAAGACCCATGCATGAGAGTTGGTCAGACTACATTTTTCACAGATACCCACCTCACCAGAGTTTTAATAAAACCAGAAAGTTCCATTCTGATGTCTGCTGTGTCTCCCAACATTGATACTTAGACCTCAGTATCCCTTTTTCTCATGCAGTCCTGTGGGCTTGCGTTCCTGAATATTAGGTTGATGTCTCTAAATGTACTTCTTCCATCCAGCAGCCATGTGAAATCGTTGTGGATCGTTTCCATCTCACCCACAACTTCAAGAGTGCTAGTAAAAAGGCTGAGTACACTTGCACATTCATTTGCTAGTAGTGTAGGCAGTAGTAAGCAAATTCCTCTGTGAAAACACCTGACGAGTGGAGAAGGTTGAAGGTAAGTACCAACTTTACTGGTGTAGGTAAATACCAATGGTATTGGTATTTGGTATTGGTAAAGACCAGTACTTTAACATGAAAACAACTACCTTCCATGCAACAAAATGCACGTGTTTATCTTGATGAGGCTGGCTAAACCATCTCACTCGACCAGTACTCCCTGTGCCATGCTGCTGAAAAGGCTTCTCCGAGAGCAACATTAAAGGTATAAGCCCCATTCTCAGACTCCTGTTTCAGGGCCAAGACATATGCAGAATGCCCTCCCAAGCAGCTGAGTAGCAATACCTCACATCACCAAAACATTCACTTCCCTCTGACCTGCCCTTTCCCAGCAGCTCTGTGCCGGGGCTTGCAAAGGATAGAGAGAGACCCGTGGAGTTCATTTTGCTGTCAGACAGAGATTTTCAGAGTCAGGTATAGCCTGTGGACCTTTCAGCTGGCATCTCCTCTGTGCTGGTGCCAGTGACGAATGACTGGTTTGCTGATAGTCAATTTTGATAATCCTTTATTGTAAAGCGATTGCTGCTGTTAGGTGTGAATAAATGCTTCTCTTCCACAAGATTTCACAGGTGAGATATTGCAAGATGCTACCCTGCTGTTCCCCTTCTCCTCGTGGCATTCCCTTCTGCTTTCTCAGGCAGCCTCCTTACACTGTGATAACACTGTATGTCACCATCATAACCACTATGTTGATCTGAGGCTGGCTAACATTCAGCATAGACATGATGGAGGCATTGCTGGGTGAGAGAGATGGCAGAGATGCTGCCCTTTCCCCTTCCTGAAGAAGAGCATCCAGCACTGAGAGAGAGCTCGTCAGTGGGACATGGTCCTGGCGTGCAGGTTGCTGTGGTGCGTGCCCTGTGGTAGCAGCCACTCTGCCTGCCCTGCTGACTGCATTTGACCATAAAGTAGTGCCTCTGAGAAACAGATGCTGTCACTGTTTAGAGGCCTTCTTTGCTCCAGCACCAGTCTATGGCACCATGGCATGACCACAGCTAATGCGGAAAGAACTGCTCAGCTACAAGGGACACACAAGTGCAGGGCTGTAAGACCTGTGCTGGCTGCCCGTTGCCCTGAGGTAGCAACTCTGCTTTACACACCCCTAAGCTGCCATGGACCTCTCTGCTTGAGAGATCGCTTCTTTCCTTGTGTCATAACCCCGCAACTACGGGTACCAACATCTTAGCTGGATTTGTGCTGCAGAGGAGGATGGGTGAGCATCAAAAGCTTTCCAGGTCCTCAGAGTTGCTTCTCTCTCTCTTAACTCATGTGGCCTTAATTTTAATATCTTAGAGGCACGTTGTAAAAGCTGCATTTTTTTTACATGGCTTTGAAGGGAGTATAAAGAAATTATATGAGGGTGCTTTTGGAATGTTCCTTCCATCACTGTCCAATGCCTAATGCAAATTTTTTTATTCACTTTGTTATTTAAACTGCTGGCAGGTGAGTTAATTAATTTTAATAGAATGCTACAGGGTGGGTTTTGCAAGTCTAATTAGTGGAAGGGCACTCAGAAATGGTAAAAAGTCTCTTTTAATGCCAAATTTAAAGAAAGTCATACAATTAAATAGTGCTCTAGTCTTTTTCTTAATTTAAAAAAAAAAAAAAATAGAAAAAAATAGAGAAAAATAAAAGGAAGAGGCCAGGTCAATTGAAACAATTACTCTAGTAGTAGTACAGGAGAGGTAAAAGTCCTCCAAAACCCTTGTTTTTGTTCATGTACACATATCTCTGATATCTTTATAACTTCATTGTCTATATTTGGATCAAGTTAACACATATTTCTCTGCTTTGACTTGGCCTGCCTTAATGCTGCAATGGATATCACAATACTCAGCAAATCCACAGCAGGGAGATTATCAAAATGGGGATATTGGACCGGTCACACAGTGCTAACCACCTTCAAGGGCAACCAGATACTGGTCTGCTGAACTGGGTTGGCCAGTGCAGGCACTCATGGTATCTGTGTGGAAGAGTCAGTCTCCAGAGAGGGTTAATGGGAGGCTTGTTGGCATGCAGCGAAGCAGTGGGGAGGGAGACATGCAGGAACGCTGAGGTTATCCCAGGGAATGTGTAGGGATTGTCTAACCTGGCAGGTGTTTTAATTCCTTAGGATTTTTGAAATCACTTCTCTCCTCCTTTGGTGGTGTGTATAAGGCTGTCTCTACAGGGCAAGTAGGTAAAGTGTTCCCTAAAGCCAAGAGATTTGCAATGTTTTTCTTGTAGAAGAAAATAATTCTTTCATCATGTCTCCTTGGCATTTCCCTTTTAAGGCTCTGTCTGTAACAAAAATAGAGTTTTGCCTGCTGTATTTCACATTAAGAAATCCACAGAGTGGTTGAAGTTGGATTTCTACATATGTTTATGTATTCAGGTACCAACTCCGCTCTGCCCTGGGTATGAGAATACCTCTGAGGTTAGAATAGAAAGTTCTTGTACCTGCCTCTGGCCTTAAATGATTAAATGTATTGAACAGTTGACTCTTGCTGTGGTTGAAAAGAACTGATAAAGAACTGGGGAAAGTCAAATCTTGCTTTATTTCAGGTATTTTCACTTTAGTCATGTTCCTCTTGAACTGAACACTCTTCAGAACATTTCTTCACAGATTAGGCTTTCTTTTTTGTTCTAGCCTACATCAAGGTACATTTATAACAAAAGTTTTCTTTCACTTGTGTATAACCTTGAGAAAGATTCTTTCAACTGGTAGTTTGACTAACCTCACAAAGAACAGAGTTGAGCAAGTTTGTCTCATCTCATCATGTTGGAAAAGATGCATTAGGCTTGTATCATGAAATTAAAGGATTAAAAATGCAGTGGCTTCACACAGGTCCATTCTCATTACCTCTTTCCAAGTAACTATTTCAAGCTTTTATCTGTTGTTGAGCTTTTTTTCTATCGCTAATAAAACCAATATGAGACAAATAATGAAATATTGATTTAGCAACTTGAAACTTTTTAAACTGCCATTTTATTCAATGCATCCATAGGCAGCGCAGCAGAGTGAAAGTTTTATTGGAGACTGAATGAACCTATTGGTTTGAGCATGACATGGTGAAATTGTAACATAGCAATAAAATTGCAGGGCACATTTATGCCATCTGTTTCATAGTGGAAAAACAATGAACATTTTGGTGATGGCCCCAAACAATAAACCTGGATTTTGAAAAGAAAAACAATTGGAACTTGTAATGTTAGGAGCAGCCTAGGATCTTACACATCCTCCTTCCCCCACTGTTTCTCCGCAGCAAAGTTCTCCCAAGGGTTTCTTGGATTAGGCATCCTTAGCTGTTATAGTCTGCTGGGTTAAGGGCTCTTGAAAACATCTTTAAGTCACAGAACACTGATTCAACAGATGTTTGCCTCCTCCTATCTTGTCAATTGTTTTTAGCATCTTTTCATTTTTGGAGTGGGCAGGAAGGAAGGCAGGCAAGTTGCATTGCTCCACCATCAGTCAGCGATAGGAAACAGTTAAAAGATCATGAACTATAGCAGAAGACAAGCATGAAACAAAGGTTTTGTTCAATCTTCCATCAAAACAGTGTAAAATCTAGTAGCTAAGCCCTGTGTTATCAGAAAATGAGGCAATTAGATTACTGTTAATCATACAGTCTATGCAGGAAAGGTGTTTTCCTTGGGAAATCAGTGATGTAAGATACGAGGGGTCTCTTATTTTGACCACTCTTCAAACATTCAATATTGTGGCCCTTGTATTTTTAAATATCCTGTGACTTTAAAGAAAGAACCATAAAATACTATCCTTGTAACTATTGAAATCTGTAGGTACATAATGTGATTAAGATGGGTAAAAAATGTTTATTTTCATTATTTTTGTTGCAAGGTTATAAATGTTATGGGATATCTACCTAGTAAGAAATAAAAAAAAACATCTTTCTTCTTTGGTGGGTGGGATCTCTTGCAGGGAGTTTCTGCAGTTTCTTCCTCTTTTCGGTGTGTGCCCTTCCCCACAACAGTCCTCTGGATGACCTTCTGTAATGGTATCTGTTCAAAGTCTGTGTATTGACCTTCTAGGAGAAGAAAGAAGAAGATAAAAGATGTCAGGGTTGTTGATGCCTCTAGTGTCTGGTCCAGCTATAGCACTATGATTACCTTGGTACATCCATGCACACTCCCAGTGGCAAAACCCCTCTCTGTCATGTCCTCCCTAGGTCAACTACACATCCCCAGTTCCTCATCCTGGTTCCGTGTCCTGTCAACACATGATGAGTGCAGACTTTCGTACAGCCTCCCCCACAGCCTGCTGCTTTAGAGAGTCAGACCTTCACAGATAATTGCTGTGAGTGTACCATCAACTTCTGTGAAGGAGATCTTCATCCTTATCCAGCTCTCTCCATTAGTCACATAGTTACCTGCCTGGCACAAATTGGTGCCTGTCGGATTTTAAATGAGAGATGAAAGCAACTGGGCTTGTTTGTGTTTAAGCCACAGAAGGCACAGTTTTCATTTTTTTTATAGTATTCACCAGTTTTGAGAGCTTGAAAAATGCCATTAAAATGAAGAATGGTCTCAAGGTAATAAAGAAACAATCTCCTCGCTTTAAGGACTTGAGCTAAAAGCTAAATGACTGTAGTGGCTCAGATTGTAAAATCAGTGGGAAATTTAATGAACAGTGACCCCACAGGAAAATCAAGCTGTCTGTTAATGTTTAGTTTTGTCATTTATTCTGAAAAGTAATAAACTTCTATTATCTAATCTGTTGGTTATGGAACCTGGAGTCAGGCTCCCATTGAGCTTAACTCTACCAGTCTGTCTCAACTGAGATTACTGACCTTCCTGGTGTAAAAGGTAAACACCCCAAGCAAGAAATAAGTATGTAGGTACTCAGGGAAACAGTTACAGTTGTGGGGAAAGGAAAGTGTCATGAACTTGACTGCAAGAGCTCTAAATAGTCTGCAAATTCCCCTAATATTGAGCCAGTTCAGCCAGTTAAATTATTTGAGCTGGCCAAAACATAAAGAATGAAACTGTGATTAATTAGTAGTGGCTGAAACCCCAGATCTATAACAAGCCATTCATCTGGATGCTGTAGAACATTTATTGCAAATGTCATAGCAAAGTTGGTAATCAAATAAAGAGATAAAAACATGAACTTGTTTGCTTATATTTAGCTACTAAAAACATGTATTTACCTAACTAGGTAGCAGGAAGAGCATATGTAAAGAGGCACCTTGAAAGCTAGTTAATTTAAAGTGTATTTTAGCTACAGGCTAAAATAATTCAGCTAAATGTAGTATATCTGTGCCCTTTGTGGTGCAACAAACCTTTGTAAAGCAGGAAAACTGCAAACTTTGGATAGCACCATCCACACAGACTGCTGCTGTGACCACAGGCCTGGGAGAGCTGGAGAAGTCATCTACTCCTGTCCCCTGTCACAAGGCAGGACCAGCCCTGTCCTATAAAGTTCTTTATTTGGGTTAAGGTTTCAGGTTGGCTTCATTTTAATCTCATCTGCTTCTTAAATCAGAAGCTGATCCTGTTTGGTAATGCCTTGTGACCAGCATCTTTCAGTGGCTTTGCACAGCAGTTCGTCCTGTGAGAATGGGACTGTGCATGGGTGGGATGTGGCTTTGGAAGTGGCTGAGCTGACAAAACTCTTCAGACTTTACCACTCTTTTTTCTCTCCCCCCCCGGCCCTTTAGTTAAATAGTGGGGATTATCCAGAGTCCAACCTCTACGCATGCACATTTCTCACAGTGTACAAATTTAACTGGAGATTTATGAATTTGTTTCACACTGTATGTCACACTTAATTGGTATTTTCTTCTTTATGATGCTTTAATAAAAAATGTGTAGCTCTATTTATATATGTGTCTCACAGATAAAATTTCTTTAAAGTCTACTCAATTTTATTTTGGTTTAAAAGCCTATTGCAGTTTATGGTCAAATATATAACACAAATAAAACTTCACATTTAAAAAGTTTTTCTAAAAAAAACTTTTCTATTTTCCATCTTTTTTCCCCCCTTTTCTCTTTTTTTGTTGCTGGCTGACATTTGGTTGTGTGGGCTGGAAAACAGCTTTCCCCGATAGTAACAGCCTTTTTCCCATTAAGTAAATCTTGTCGATGTAAAGGAAACTTTCCAGCCATCAGTTTGCTATTGCTAAAGTACAGTGAAAAGCTGGTAAAAAATAGTCAGGAGAAGGCCACTATTTTCATGAAAATGAATGACCCTATGAAGGGTTGTACTGGTCTTCAGGTTGTCCCAGCACAGCCAGGGCTGGCAGCAGGGCAGGGATCTCCCCCAGCAGCCCCAGGACAGAGCTGGGATGGGGATGGTGACTGAGGACCACCGCAGACCCCAGGGACCGCCAGGCACAGCTGAGGATATGGGGCAGCTCTGAGGCTCAGCAGGTGAAGCTGAGGCAGCAGGGTCTGCTCCCAGCCCAGGGCAGAGGCCCCCAGTGCTCTTCCCTCACCAGCCTTCCCGCCTGAGCAGGGGCTGCGGGGCCCCGGGGTGCCCCAACCCTGGCCAAGCAATGGTTTAATCCCCATAACGAGCAGGATCTTCCGTTCAGTGCCGCTTGTCACCTTCTGCCTGCTCTGCACAAGAGCGATGGGATGGAGCAGACAGGAGGACCATGGTCTCCCAGCCCAGCCCAGTCCCATGTGCCCTTCCTTTGCTTCTTTGTCGTGCCTGGGTGCAGTCCTGATGTGCTGCTATTTTTATTCATGCTTTAATCTACAAAGCATGCTTTTATCAGAAATATTTTCTCTCTCTCTCTGCCCCAGCAGTGTAACACGTGCTTGGTGTGGGCGGGCAGCCGCAGCTGCTCCATGTCCCCTGTGCTTGGCTCTATCACTCCAGCTTCGCGCTGCGCTGCTCCCAGGTCCCAAACTGAGCATCCCCACATCTTTTTTCTGAGCAGAGCTTCCTGGCAACTTTTCTGAAGTAAATTTGGAAACTATAGACTTAATAAAGAATTCTTTTGAATACATCTCGTGGGGAAAGACAGCAAATCAGACATCTCTGTGAATGTGCGGTGCCTCTCCAGGCCAGCAGGAAAGCTGTGGGCAGCAGATTTCAGAGGTAACAGTGCTCCCCACCTGTCCACAGTGTCCAAAGGAAAGACAGAAAAAAAAAAAGGAGAGTAAATTAATTTTTAATTTTTCATGATGGCAGCACAGCCACTTCTCACAGCGGGGCGTTAGAGACTGACCTGTCCTCATCTGTGCAGAAGTACTTGCTTCATCCAGGCAACTCTCCAAGTGCGGAGTTTCTCTCTGACCTGCTGAGACTGACCCCCTCAGTGCTGCCACAGTCTCTGTGGCATAAATGACTCTTTGCCTTCCACCATCTTCATTCCTGCCCTGGGCGGGTGGCAGCGCACCCTCACAAATAACGACAGCGTAGGGCACGTGTCTAACGCCGTGTCTGCAGGGAACCATGTACACGAGCAATAATTTCACAAACAGTGACTAATCAAACTGGTTACTTCCTCCATTCCACAGAGCTGCCCGACGGTTTACAGCAATTAAATAGCATGATATGTGGGAGAAGCACACATAGTAATGTCTATGCCATGCTAAAAATGTTGACTCTTGTGGCTGTGGGCCTGGCACAACCTGCACCCTGGTCCCTATTGTCACGCACTGCCCAGTGCACCCGGCTGCAGGCTGACTGGCCAGTGTGCTCTGGAGGAGTGGGTCCTGCCAGGCCTCCCTGCATCCTCCTCCCTGCCTTCCTGTCATCCCCTGCTCATCCTGCTGCAAACAGTGCAGTCAGCAGTCATCATCTGTATGGTCCTCTGGTCATCGTCTGTATGGTCCTTTATCTCACCTTTTTTATCCATTTTAAGTGGCTGCTTGTAAGAATGCATTTCCTCCTTCCAACAGCATTAGTCATAGCATTTCTGATGTGGTTTGTCTCTCATTTACCTCTCAACATCTGGTTAATGACTCTGTGTTCTCCTTTCTAATAGCTGGTGACACTGCAAATCACTACCAGAGCCTGGAGCTGGCAAGTAATTTCTGTGTAACACAAAGCGAAGACAAATTGCTCATCTAGAACTGAATCACTCAGAAGAAAAATATTTCAGCTGCATCTGATAAGACAGCTGCAAAATATGCACAGCCTTTTGAAATATAAGACAGACTACGAAATATGTGGGAAAAAAACCATTTCTAGATGGCAGTATCAAAAATGTTTAGCATATGGTTAGCAGTTTCCAGTCAAGTGGAAGATAAACCTTTTATAGACTGCAGTAGGAGCAGTGATTTGCTGTCAGTGTCACTTTCAGAAAGCACATTTGAATCAACCAGGTTAGGAGGTGATATAGAAACTTGTCAGCTGAACAAGGAAGGTTGCAGACCTGAGGGCAAGATACAAAATAAGGTGTTTAATTGCATAAGGGTCGATGAAAGTAAGGACATGAACCTATATAATTTCATTCAGTCCTATTAAAAGGACTGATAAACGGGCTGCTCCCTGAGGATGAGTTGTAGCACTGAGCCCCCAGTTTAGTTGTCTTATATAGCACCTATGGTATGAAAAAAAACCCAGAGTTTTCTTCTGATGTTTAGTTGTCCTAGATTGGATAGCAGCAGAGGGTCATATTAGCTTCTGTGAGATGAAAGAAATTTAATGCATACTGATTACATGTTACTGATATAAGCAAAATAGCAACACTTTAAAAGAGTAAATGCTCTTTCTATAAATACTATGCATATAGAATGAATTCCTTAGCTCAAGAGCCCAATACCTTTTGGAAATTTTTTTGTGAGGGCAGGGAAATGCGGTGGATGTTGCGATATTGCCCTCTCGTGGGGCGAGACTGGAAACAGCAGCTAACATCCAACAGCAGCTAACAAACAGCTCTCCTCCACCAGTGTCACCGGCATTCACCGGCCTCAGCTGACGGCCAGGTGATGAGAGAAAGTGTTCAGAGACCTCTGCACGGTAAATATTTAGTCAAAGAAGTCGTCAATTTCCCCCTAAATCTTCTGTTTCTGCATTTCTGTAGAAAGCAGCTGCGAGGCTAGGTCCCTACCTGAATTCCAAATATTGTCTTGTAATGTCCAAACAATAAGCAGTCCAAACAAGGTACAACTCCTCTTCCCAATTCTCTTTCTGTAGGGCTTGATATAACAAACAGTAATTAAAAAGCAGGAGGATGAA
Organism: Antrostomus carolinensis; assembly: GCF_000700745.2. NCBI lineage: Eukaryota > Metazoa > Chordata > Aves > Caprimulgiformes > Caprimulgidae > Antrostomus > Antrostomus carolinensis. Next base: position 45,475 of record NW_010286465.1, read on the forward strand.
TGACGTTATTTTGTGGCATAGTGCACAATGAGGTGCATGTCAGAAGTGAGGACAGTGTACTAGGGATGAAAGTCTACACAGAGATGCGTTTTGCTTGGCTGTGAAGGATGCCATCCATCACACAGATTGCTGCAACTGCCTCCCACCTCGTTACATCTCATCTCTATTCTGTGCTCTTCTCCTGGGAATTTTAAAGCAGCATTTTCCTGTCTAGCTGAGGTACTTTTGTCACCCGCACTGAGAGAGTTGTCTGAGCACTTCATGGTCTCTGAAATATTTATCCTCTCACTTTTCTTGTCAGGTAAGGAAATTCTCCATTTTGCAGATTACAAAATGAGGCACACAGATTAATTCTCAGCTCCAAAAAGAGATTTATGCATGCAAAGCAGTGCTTAGGCAGAATTTAAGAGTCTATATCCAAAATGTACACTGCAAAAAGCCCTGTTCAATGGCTGGAGGTGTCTGCTGACATGCAGAAAGCTGGTAGAGAGTTCCCTTCTCTGCCTGAGGAAGAGGAAAAGTGACAGTGGTTCAAATGCTTGTTATGAGCCATTTATTTCTGTATATGAAATAGAAGTTCCTAAATAAAACTGCATTTAGCTAGGACTTCACATGCAGCCTGTGCTACTTGCAATCATGGTGGGGTGGAGGAGGAGGCACAGCCTGAAAAGCTCCCAGAGGGGAAGGAATTAAGGTAAGATCTTGTCCTACCCTGCTGTGACTAGCTGAGGGAAACACTGCCTCCCCTGTTTTACTCACATGAGACACCTACATCCCCAGAGAAAAAAGTCCCTGAGAGCCTACTGCATTGTCAACAGGCACGCTATCCGTGGTCTTGGCTTCACAGAGCTGACCATCTAGGTGTATGCTTCATTTGTGAGGCTGTGTGGGGCCTGACCTGCAGTTTGGAATTCATTTCACAAGCCTGAACTATCCAGAAGTTCAATTAAGTTGAAGTTCAATTAAGTTGAAGTTCAATTAAGATGACTTTATCACAAAACATGATGCCCTACTTCTGTCTAATAACCTAGAGCACTGCTCAAGGAAACATAAAACTTGCATCCTGGGTACTTCTAATGCCATTAAATTTTGAGCCTCCACCTCCCTGATCTTAGAAAAATGCCCTAAACATCAGGCACTGCACCCCATTATTCTTGTACATCTGAGAGTGGAAGGACCATGGCCCCAGCAGAGAGCAGCCATGACTCAGTGGGCTCAGTGGGCTGTGGGTTTCCTGAAGGCAGGAATCTGGTTCCTACTCTAGAGCATTTTCTCTGTTTTATGAGCACTAGTTTTCAATTTTCTTAGTAGCCTGAAGAATCCCAGAGTGCCCTTCCCCAAGCTAAGTGCATATGCCCAAGGCTACTGATCCAGGCCCCCTTGGGGACCCTTTCCATCTGCTCTCACAAATTCAGCGCTTTTGACTACAGAGCAGCCCCGTAAACCAACAGCAAACATATTTTCCTGTAATGCAGAGCCATTGGTTCAAATGTCTACAAGGGTGATGCTGGTCTGGGATTTTGCTCTCACCTCCTGCACATATTTCCTAGTTCCTGATGAGGAAATGTGGAAGAGAGCAGACACTGCAGACAGAGCTTTCAGGGCTCCGAATTCCTGTTTCTCTGGGGAAACATCAAAGACAAGGTTTCAGACACACAGCTATCCGGGTGTTTCTGATTGACTAGTTTAAAACTGCTCTGTACTCAGCGAGTTGGCTTTTGGACATTCCCACTTGGATGCCTGATTTTCCTGTCTTCGACAGAGAGTGACTCACCCCACTATGTCACCCTTGCAGGTGCCAGTGGCAGGATGGGTGCTGACAACAGACATGGCACCTCCTGTACATCACAACTCCTACAGCCAGTTGCTGAACACCTGCTAAAGTGCTCTTGACTGTTGGAAGCAAACGGCCATGCTGGGCAGACTGCTTTGTTTTCTTCCTTGCTGTAGTGGTTTTTAACCTGGCTGGCAGCCAAATACCACGCAGCCACTCGCTCATCCTCCCCTGAAGGGATGGGAGAGAGAATCAGAAGGGTAAAAGTAAGAAAATTTGTGGGTCAAGATAAAAACAATTTAATAATTGAAATATACTAATGATAATAATAGTAAGAATAGAATACACAAATGAGTGATGCACAATGCAATTGCTCACCACTTGCTAGCCAATGCCCTGGCTAGCAATCCCAGAGCAGAGACAATCCCAAAACCAAAATCACAATTCCAGAAGACAGAGAGACCCCAGCCAACTACCTTTCTGGTCAAACCTCATTCATATACTGAACATGAAGTCATATGATATGGAATGTCCCATTGGCATATCCAAACGCCAGTTTGGGTTTGCTAATTTACAATGCCCCCCCGCCCCGAGTTTCTTCTGCACTGCAAACTAGCAAAACATGGGAAGTTGGAATGTCCTTGATTTTCTTAGCAACAAATAAAAGCATTAGTATGTTATCAACATTCTTCTCATAACAAATCCCACACTAAAAACACAGCACTATTCTAGCTACTAAGAAGAAAATTAGCTCTATCCTAGCAAAACCAGGACACTTGCATTTATGACAAAGAGTGATTTTAGACCCCATCTCCCCTAAAATATTCTGTGTGAAAAGGGCTATTTATGTTGCTTACTAACAGCACTTAAATTTAGGCAAGAAATATTAGACATCTAAATTAGGAGATTAGCCGGCCTCATTTCCCTTGTATGGTGTGTGGAGAAAGCAAACTCACCCAGAAGCGTTTCAAAGCTGGAACTAAAGGTCAGGGGCTGTTTTAAAGTCATCAGCAGTAAGTTACATTAAAATGCAGTGCAACTTCTGGATTTTCTGCTTTGTCCTCTAAAGGACTCTCTGCCCTGTAACTGTAAGATTAGGCACGTGTAAGGCTAGGCACCTCCTTCCATTAAGTGTATCTCCTAAATGTGACTGTGTGAGGAGGAATAGCATTAGCACTTTTCTACAGGATAATGCAGCTCAACAGTAAAAGGAAATGTGACAATGGAAAACAGATCCTGTTTTTCTGTAGGCTGCAGATATCTTCTTTTGAATCCTCATTCAGTAAATCACTTGGGAGTTGATCCAAAGCTCACCCAAAGAAGAACGTGTCTTAGTATGTACATGTCTTTAAGCAGATGTTTAAGGGCATCTCTGTTCAGTAAAGCACACAAAAGTGTGTTTAAGTCTCACTGAAGGCCGATTTCCCCCATAAGTGTATTATTGAACAGGGATGTTGAAATACATCATCACCTCCATTTGAAATCTTCCCTCTCTTTGGAGCTCTTCTGTTTCAGAAAGAAAAGCCATATGGAACTAATCATGCACATTTTGTCTAGCAGATAGGCATTACAACAGATTGTGTTTGCCTTTCAAGTGATTGTCCATATGAGCATTCAAACTGTGGTGTGTGTATATCCAAACATGTAAAACAAGATTTTTAGCCCTAACAACATCCATACTGACGTACCTTCTGCTTAGTCACATAATAATTATGAGAGATGAGCACACTCATCACTGCCTATCTACTAGCCAGACCTTACTCTTTTTTTGAGCTTGCTTTCATCCTTACTTTCTTTAATTTAACAATTCAACTTTTCTCCTTGTTTGTGGGCTCTTCAGAAACATACAGTAGAGTTCAGATTATAGAGAGATTTCCCTTCTGGCAGGTATGCTATATATGACTATGTTGCCTCAGAGAAAAGTATGTTCCTAGGAAGTATATGGTTTCCTGAAACTTCAGCACTGGCTTACAGAGAAACAAGAGGGGCCCAACACTGCAGAATTTCTACCAACCGTAACTCCAGTGCTACAAAGGAGGAATCAACCACTTGCAAAGCAGCCCAGGAAAGTGGCTACTCCAGCACTACTGGCACCTTCATGATGAGATCTCTCTTTATCTTTGGGGAATATAAAGAAATTTGAGTGACCTCCCTTTCCTTATCAGAGCCTTCAAACTGGTGTGGCTGGTCTCTAGCATATGATGAAAATGAAAGGGAAGAGAAAATACATGTCTTCTCTTTCACCCACCAAAGCACCTCCTTCTCTGGATTTCAGGGCACCTCTCAGACATTTTCTCAGCCCTGAGACTCATCAGCAAGCACTGAATGAGGACTTTATATCTCTTGAGAGAATCTAGATTATTCTTTTTTTGAGTTTTCTTCAAAACCATCAGTTTTATTCTCAACTCCTCTTGCCTGCCAGAGCAAGATCTGGCTGTCAGACAGCTGAAAGGGATTTTACCAAAGGGCCTCTTTCATAGTCCCACATGTGGCTCTGAGGCACCACTCAGGTAGGCAAACCTGGGCACTTGCCTTAGGCCAGGCTCTTTCCCAGAGCCCCTCCAGCCCCTGAACGACCGTACAGACTGCTCCTCATACCCAGGCTATCTCCTTCTAGCAACCGCCAAATCTTTCACCGGTGGCTAAAAAAACCCCTAAAGGTACTGGGATGATCTCAAGTTCCTTTGAAATGGTTTATGGTGTGGTGGCTGTGTGATATATACCTTCCTCTTCTGCACACTGGTTCTTTTAGCAGCCTGTTTGGTAGGTAGTGTGGGCAGACTGTTGAGGTCACAGGTCACATTTTCTCAGCACCCAAGCCAGAGCAGACCTTTAAAGTGCACATTCTCACTTAGGGACATCTTCCTACAACAGACCTTCTCAGTATTCCTCTGCCATGGTAGGAATGGGATTCTTTGCAGCTTCAGACAAAGTACACAGTTAAAGATGTTCCTTGGCTCTTATAAGATGAAATAGGAGATCCCCTTCAGATTGCCCTGTGCAAGGACTCAAGTATGATATAACATTCATTTTATATTCCTATGCATTATTTCAAGTGGATCAATCAGTCAATACAAATATATTGGAAGCAAGTCTTCTTGATCTGGAGGACTTTGTGCAGCACCTAAGTCAGAAAATGAGCCAGTGATAGCAGCTCTCTGCATCTGAAATTGGTTTTCTTTTAAATTCACTTTATCCTGGACTTGTAAGTGACAGCAGGAGCCTTAGAAAAGACTCAGATGTCCAATAGTTCTTATATGAGAAGTCTGGAGAGAGAGAGGATACAGCAAGTGAAAGGTTGTGCATAGCAAACATTTTTGTTTAGAATCACCAATTACGGAGTTGTTTTCACCCTTTATAAACATCTCTTCTTTGTCTAAAGGACAGCAGTTGCTGATGTTCCCCAGAGAGCTGGTAGATGCACCATCCTTGAAAATATTCAAGGTCAATTTTGACAGGGCTCTGAGCAACACAATCTAGTTGAAGATGTCCTTGCAGGGGGGTTGGACTAGATGACTTAAAAGTCCCTTCCAACCCAAACCATTCTATGACTCTATGATCCATCTCAAGGTAGAGCTCTTAACCTTTTCCTTATTCCAGCTGTGGCCTTCATGAGTGTTTTACAAGTTAAACTTGATGCCATGGTCACAGCCATTCAGTGCTTTGCTGCTTCAGTTTTGGTAAAATGTATGCGTAGGCATTACAGAGAAATGCAGCAGGCAGTGAAGGATCTTCTTGAGAGCCTGAAGATCTTCAGTCCCAGAAAAGATGGAACTCCAAGTGCTGCAAAAAGTCAAAGGCTCCCATTTGATCTCTAGACTCTAGAAATATCTAGAACCACTAGGCATAAGCAACAGTGCACACTATGTTTATCTTTTAGTGTAGTCAGTTCAGAAGCCAGACATCCTAGAATCACACAATCATAGAATTGTTTTGATTGGAAAAGACCTTTAAGATCATTGAGTCCAACTGTAAACTTAACACCATCTAATTTACACGCATATAAACACACCTAGTACAGATAGATATACGTATATATTATTTTCTACTTTAAAGTTATATTTTAGATATTTTTCAGAATATGTTAACTGTGTTTTGGGAAATGAATATCTTAATAGCTGCAAGTGTAAAGATTTGCATTAATTCTTGTCTGTAAATCAAAAGGAGGAAAAAAAAATAAGAGCAATACAGACAAAATTTCTCAGGTGTTTCCTAAAACACTCTTCTAGATATTAAGCTTCTCTGTGTTTAAAGCTGTATATCTCAGCACTCTCCAGTTCTCTAATCCACGCGAGTGGATATTCTGGGAGACTCCAAAGCTCTTTGTTCCATTAGCTTTTTAGCTCTGAATTGCGTTGCATTGATCCTACCACAAATACTTGTCCAAGATGGAACACTGAATGCCAGGAGAACTTAAATTTCCTACATGGGAGATGGATATGAAGGGAGAGTTTAGGAATTTATGGCGGGGTGAAAATTGAAACATTATTTTAATGGCCATCATTTGGATTAGACAAACAATCATAGTGTCAAATGGGCTTCCAGCAGAGTGAGATAGAGTTAAATTTCCTTTAAAGCTATAGTTTATCATATAGTTGTACTTGTAAGTGGGTGTATAGCTATTTCCTTAATACGTATGTAAGAGAATGAAAAGGGTATGTCATCAGCATTATAAACAAACAGTCATATTTTACAGCCCCAGCTGGGGCTGAATGAATATTTTACAAACTAAAAAGGCAGTTTGGGTTCACTTGGCACAATTCACATGGCAGATAATTTGGAGCTGGCCTCAATTTGAGCTGTGGGGTTAGTGGCAGGTGAGAAAGGAATTGAAGGAGGCAGATGTGTGTGCTTCCTTGTATGCTGCAATACTTGGCCTTGAAAACTCTCACTGAAACTGCCAATTTTATATAAAATGCTTAAAAATTAATGGACACAACAACTCAAACTCATTTGTTCTGTCAGCAGGTCAGTGCTGCAATGACCATGCTATAGGTATGTTTAGTCCCTAATTCTAGACAGAGATAAAGGTGAATACATTTATTTCACCAGGAACAGGCAGCAAGGATGATGCTTGCCCTTGCTTCATAAGGTCATAAAATCAAAGGTGAGGAGTAAACAGTCCCTTGAGAGACAGCAACTATTGATCCAAATCTGACTCAAGTCCTATTAAACAAGTTATGAAAAGTGTCTGAAAGCAAATCACATTTCATTTTTCAGTGGTATAAAATACTAAGGAGGTTGGGTTGACTTGCAATATTTTCATTGTTTGGCCACTTCAGTGAGAAATCAATCATTTGACAAACATGAGTGGTTAGAAGCTCTCAACTAGTTTTCGATTAAAAGAGAATAGGAATACAGCAAAAATTTTATTTCCTATTTTTCAGGTGGGTATGTTAGGTATTTTATACTGCTGTTTGATTTGATTGTTCTTGACAACTTTCCGCATATGATGCAGAATTCTCCATCTGGAAGAAATATTAACTCATCTCCCTTATACTGAATAAAAAGAACAACAATGGTTGGGCTTATGCCTGTGAGCAGAAAAACTGTGTTGCACTCTCTGAGGATGTGAAGAGAACGATGTCTAAAGGAATTACTCAGGAGTGATAAAATAATCATAAAAGATGTAATAATTACTGTATTATCTTGATTCTTATGTTTACCTTGTTCTGATTTTCCAAACTTTGTTGCTTGTGGTTATCCAGAATACCAGAAATTAAAAAAGGCCAGTGTGCATATGTGTGTGTGTATGACAAACACAATAAATAAAATTTTATTTATTGTTCTAATCCTCAATCTTTGCATTCCTTGCAATAAATAAGCAAAAGATAGTTTGCAAATAAGTATGACATATTCTTTGGTTGCTTCAGTCATTACTCAAAGAGGTTATAAAGGTTAAATATACAACTGAAAGGAGAAGATTTATTTATCTTATTTCAAAAAGCTCAATACCAAATTCCAGAGGCATTCAAATAATTCCTAGTTTGAATTATTAAAAAAAATTCACTTTTATATGTCTCAATATTTCACTTTTAATTTAGAGATATCATTGCTTTTTATCATAGGAAATTAAAATATAATTAAATCACAGTAAGACTTGAGAATATTTTTCACCTGAGTAGCTCTTCTCTTTATGATGAAAAATATGTCCTACTCTCCCTGGTCTATATCTGAGAAATGACCACAGCCACTGAAGGCACACAGTAGATCATTAGCTAAGGCAAGAACTCAGATGAGTTTCTCTGATTTGTGAATCTGTATCCTAGACACCTGATTAGGTAACTTCTATTCCAGTAGCAAATATTCCATCTTTATTATGTGCACTATAGTGCAATCTGGGAAGCTGCAAGCAAGGGTCTGAAACACTCTGAAACAAAACCAAATAAAAATACAGTGTAGCAGGGGAAAACAGTAGATGAAAGAGCAGTGCACAGCAGCATATTTTTTTCTAAGGGCATTTTTCTCTGTTTTCCTGCATACCCTGGCCAGTACTATAGCCTTAAGGTGAACTTGACAGCGTTACAGTCTTCTTTCCATTCTTTGGACAACTGATGATGAAATAGGATTTCTGAAGTAAACAGCATCCACGCAGAGGTTGCCATTCAGTACCCAATATGCTGCAGAGCCACAGGTGCCCACGTCCCCCTGGTTTAAAGAAAATCAGTAATGACAGGAAAGGTAAACATCATTCAAGTAGAGCATGAAGCTGAAGTCTTTTTGTGATGTCACACTTAAGGAAAATGGTCTCAAACGTCACTTATGAGACTCAGACAATACTAACTAGCAGCCCTCTGTGGGCTAAAAAAGCAGGGGTTACCAGACACCCACAAAGAGCAAGTGCACACAGGGCTGATAATTTTTTGCAAGTTTTTGTTGTGTTGATGAAAGATAACACAGTATTAACATCATGGCCAGCCTTATCTGCCAGGACCAGCACCTTTCTTTCATTGTGGAAACAAAAATTAAGTTATTCTTAGTGTATGACATGATAAGCATTGTGGGAACCTTCAGTAGTGCATGTCTATACACTTTATGAATGTTCACAGCTCTGAAGAGCAGAAGAGCCAGGTGAAGCAGGAGTGCAAGTGGTGCAGCTCCAAGGAAAGGAAAGTGAAGATTGGGCAGTATCTCAGGTGCCTGGGAAAACTGAAATCTTGAGGGCAGAAGAGCAGCTGAACTGAGCGTGACCCTAGCCAAAGCTTGACAGCACTATAAAGAGACACCATAAGGGTGTCTCTTTTTTTTTTTATCCTAACTTGAGATTTACACATAGAAAGAAATATGGAAAACAACTGGACTTGTCAAATGAGCCTCAGGAGAGGATTCACCTTGAGCCTAATTATTATATTAGGCTGTTGCAATATCATAATAGAATCACTTAGGTTGGAAGAGACCTTTAAGATCATCAAGTCCAACTGTTAAGCTAGCACTGCCCAATCCACCACTAAATTATATCCTCAAGAACCACATTTACAAGTCTTTTAGGTACCTCCAGGGATGGTGACTCCACCACTTCCCTGGGCAGCCTGTTCCAACAATTGACAACCCCTTTGGTGAAGAAATTTTTCCTAATATCCAACCTAAACCTCTCCTGGCACAACTTGAGGCCATTTCCTCTTGTCCTACCGCTTGTTACTTGGGGAAGAAACCACGACCCACCTCACTACAAACTCCTTTCAGGGAGTTGTAGAGAGTGATAATGTCTTCCCTCAGCTTCCTTTTTTCCAGACTAAACAATCCCAAATTCCTTCAGCCACTTCTCATAAGCCTTGTTCTCAAGACCCTTCACCGCCTTCGTTGTCCTTTCGACACGCTCCAGTGCCTCAATGTCTTTCCTGTAGTG
>NW_010286466.1:0-17954 GCF_000700745.2 Antrostomus carolinensis
CTCCCCGGGCGCTTTGCCGGCGCAGGGAGCGTTTGGTCCCGGTGCTGCTGCTGCCGGGGCACCGTCTGGGACCCTCTCACACTCCCGGGCTGCAGGTCCCGCAGCTGCGCTTGAATGTCCCCGCCCGTCCTCAGGGGTCACAGCCGCGCTTCCCCATCGCGAGGGGCTGGTTGTACAGGGGACAAAAGAGGCTCCTTGTCGGGCAGCAGCGCCGGCGTTTGCTCCCTACGAGCCCCGCAAGATACAGCCGATTGCAGAAATGGGTATTTCTGAAATTACCCCCAAATGTAACTTTGAATTCCGTGCCTTTGCCATGCTGCTGGGAACATCTTCCTCCTCTCCTCATTAGGTGATACTCTTCATCCTTAAAGCTTTCTGAACTTTCCAGCTTCCCTCGGGAGCTCTCCGTTCCTGTGCTGCCCTTAATAACGCACCAACGTTAATGCTTTGGCTGCATTTACTATTTTTCCCGCAGAAATGTGAGATTTTGGGGGAATCTCTTGATTAATCAAGAGTTTGCATGTCTCACATAGCTGTTTGGTGCGATAGGCGTTGGACCTGCGGCTGCCGTTCGTCTTCTGAATGGATGATGTAACCACCTTTTACTACTTTGCCTTAAAAAATGTGAAATAGTGGCAGGCTGTTGAGACACGGCTTGACCTTCAGTCCTTCTAAAGCCTCCAACAGCCCGGGGAGGAGCAGAAAAGATTGCCTTGTTACTTTGTTGGCTTCTAAAATATCTGCAAATGATAACTGAAGACAAAGTGGCTGAATATTCCCTTTTTTTTTTTTTTAAGGAAGATTCGTGGCACGCTTGATTCCACGATGTACAGCATCTTCCCTCTTTTCAGGAACAGTTAAGATTGTGTGACATGGATACAGATACACAGCAGATATATAAATATATATATATAAAAGTAGGATTATATTCTTGGTTGCTATGTTAAAATCATTAATGAACTTAAGCTCTGCACGTGGCTTCTGCGTTAACCCCGAGTGAACCGCCGCAAGTTTATTGGCGTCGGCAGTGAAAGAAGCCTGAGAATAACTTTGAAATGCAGCTACGTGCTTTCATGTCAGCAGTTACAGTAAATTACAGCCTCGTCCTTTCAGGGGGCTTTTGACAGACTTAGAATAGAAGATGATGGTTTTCCCTTCCCACTTTGAGTACATCCCCTGTAAGAAATCAGCAGCAAATTGATGGCAATGAGTAAAGTGAATTCTTTTAAGAAATAATTTAATTAGGGCATTAATTTTTCTTGCACTGCTAGCAATTATTTCTCAATAATTGCTGTTTAAGACCAGTAGATTGAGTTGACATGTTTTTCCTTTGTGAATGGAACATGATGGCTTTTACACCATTCTAATTATTTTATGTTTGAACAAAACTAGTGGTCAATCAGGTTATCTAGAATGAAGGTAACTTTGCACTTTGTGTGGATATGATCTCGGAAGACAGATTTAAGTAGCAGGAAACTACTTGAATTTTGTGTTTCCTTAAAATTAGCAGAGTTTCAGGTAGGTAGGTTACTAAGGTGGATGAATTTAATACCAGAGAGAAGAGGGAAGTTGTAACAGCACAGAGAATGCAAAGTTTTCAAAGAAAAACCCCACTGCTCACATCCCTTCCCTTTTCCATAGTGCTCTCAAACTTTACTGGCCACACTGACATTTTTAGTGGTTCTTTATGCTTGATTGCTTTGCATCTGATGAGATAAGCCTTTGCTTAACAAAGACTATTCCATTGATATAGTTAGCTCTTGGTTTACTCGCTATAAACATTTCTTTGAAGGTTTAGGAAGAAAAACAAATGGAGTTGTTGAATGGCAGTGCTGCTAAAGTCAAATGTCTCAGAATAAACAAGAAGCTTCAGTGTTGTTTTGACTCAGTGTTGGCTTGTTGGATGTGGATGGCTCTCGCTTTTGTCAATAATAATAATAAGCAAGAGCAAATAATAACATTTTGAGCTTGGCTCTATGATGGGAAAGAAAAGCTTTGTCATTTAGGAAGAACTGAATTCCTTTGTTATGATTTGATTTGATGGTAAGATGGAAAAATACCTCTCAGTGTAAAGTTGGAATTTGGTATTGATGGCTTCTGTAGATCATTAATCAGGAAAATGGGTTTAGGCATGCCTTTGCCTTTTTGTACTAAAAGCAGGAGCAGCAATGTATGCTCAGCAGATGCGGTGCGTGATGTGACATTGCAACAGCAGGATTTTTTCCCTGCTTTGCTGTAAGGCAGTATAAAGATACTGTATTGTAGGAAATGAGGGAACTTCTCCACCTAGGAGACTATTCCTTGGTTGTTGGGAAGCACCAGTTATCTGTCTTGTCTCTGGCAAATCAGATACTGTATTGTAGGAAATGAGGGAACTTCTCCACCTAGGAGACTATTCCTTGGTTGTTGGGAAGCACCAGTTATCTTTCTGTCTTGTCTCTGGCAAATCGTTAGTGATTTATTCTTTTTTTGGTGGGGGGAATGTGTAAGTGGTTTATTAAATTCCTGATCAACTCTTACAGGGTGGTAGCTTTGAACAAATGCATTTCCTCTAGCATTCCCTGAGAATGAGAGCACAGTTTATCCTGTTGATAAACTGCCTATTTAAATAAAGCCTTTGGCAGTGTAATCTGGTAATTCTAATTAAGTCATTTACATAAAGAATTGGCCCAGGGTTTCATCAGATGGTTGCTGGTGAGCTGAGATGCATTCTTCCCCCCAGCTGTATGAAACCAGCCTTTTGATCCTTGCCTTTTTTTTTTTAGCCTTTAAGCCAGGGTGGTTATCACTTTGCAGTGTTAATTGAGAAAGGGAAGTTGGGGGACAAGAGGACCCTTGGAGGTTTAACTTTAGTCTTAATTATTACAGTTCTAATTACCTAATTAGAAGACTTCCAGATTTTATCCGTTGATAAAAATGATTCTGTGCAGGTTTGGTTAGAAAGAGGAACTAGAGCAGCAATAGGCTGGCTTCAGTGAAGTTCTTTATTGGGAAATGGTTACCCATAGCTTATCTTGAAGCCAGTGTATGTCTGGGGTATCTGAATTCTATTCCAGCTCTTTGATAAGGAGGTTTCATTTACAAAGGGTGGACCTCCCGTCCTTCAGGGAGAGCATGTTACGAGTCTACCCCGTTTGTTGCCTGATCATCCCCGTATAGGTGGTGAAGTGTAAACCTGGAGAAATGTCAGCTCACTGGGAAGGATTCATTTTTTTTAAACCCTTTTTTCCCCTTTGTGGATGCTTCAGGGGGAAAAAAAAACCTGATAAATTCACCAAGGCTCTAATGCCAGGCTGACTAGAAACTGCTGCGATGCCCTTGTCTGGAAATACCTCTCAGCTGAAACCTGATGGAAACCTTAAATGTTTTGAAGGGAAATATAATCTGAGTTGTGAATGTCTTGGAACTAGACCTCAAAATCCTCTTGTGATATAAAACCACATGAGCTGTCCCAGCAGGAGATATGAACTGCAGCGGTGGTACGTATTTTGGAAGGTGTATGTTGTGCTCAGGTGAGCATGGTGGATTCTCTGTACTGTTAATTAACCTGCTAACGAGTGTTCTCTTTCTGAAACTAAATGAGCAGAGTGCTCCTGTGGAAGTCGGGGTTGATTCTACTTGGTTGGTGCCGAATTGAGAAGCACAGGGTTTATCTGTGGGAATTGTTCTGGAGCCCTTAGGATTGTGAAGCCAAGCGACTCGGTGGTGGCTGTCATGGCCAGGACAGGTACCAGGAGGAGCTTTTCCTGGTGGAATTGTAGGAACTAGCTGAAGTTAGAGCTGTTGTGGTAGAAAATGAGGGAACTGTGGTTCAACCCTCTCCTGCAGCTTGCAGTCTTGTGCCAAAATGCTGATTTGAGTCACTTTTTTTGTGCTGTCAGATTAATCAACTTTTCTGAACACCCATAAAAACTGTTTTTTCCATTAATTACTTAATCTGCTTTTAAATGGAAAGGCTGTGTGAACTATAAGGTGCTTGGAGAGGGGTTTGAAGATTCATAAAACTCTGACATGGATCCAGCGTGCAAAGCGGGAAATCGTCGCTTAGCCTCATCGTTGCTGCCTTGTTAGAAATTCTTAATTGATGTTTGCCAGCCAGAATGCTCTCTGGAGCTTTAAAGTTTATTTTTCTTGAAAGTGCACGTGTGTGTCTCTAAAAAGAGAAGAAACCCAAGGTCCAGCATGGGTCTGATGGAAGAAAACGGAGCAAACGTGCATTTGGCGCTGGTGCTGGGGAGCAGCTTGCTACTACTAATTTGCACTAGGGAGCTAACAGTGCAGCTACTCACTTTGCTCACTGGCTTTGCAAAGCTTTTCTTTGCCCACTTGTAGTTTCCTGCTTACCTGATAGGTACTGGATGGGTCTGTCACCTTAACACTCGAGCTGACCTTTGAGTATTTCACTTTGATTTCCACAGCGCCTCGGCTCAGTGAACTGTCCCTGTCACAGGGTGATATCCATAAAAATGACACTTCCTAGTCTTGAAAAAAAAATCCCCAGGCCCATTGGAGACATGTGAAAAGGACACCCAGCGGGAAGAGAGGCCCATGGCTTGAAATATTCATCAATCATTTTCCTGGCACCAGGAAACCAATCAACTCTTCTAAGGGGTAGAGCGTAATCAATCACGCAATGTGGGAAACGGGGATTGCCGGCTCTACCAAAAATGTTCCTTTGCATTGACAGAGTAAAAGTGTTTGTGTTTGTGCTTATTCACAAGTAGTAACTTACACCCTTGCTGTAAAGGGCTCTGTCTTTTGTAAAAGACAATCAGGGAAGAAAGGGGTTTCATGTTGTATAGGCAGCCTAGGCTTGAACTAAAGGTTTTCTTTCCGGTGCTGAAGGTGAGCTATATTTTGCTTTTGAGTTTTCTTCTTTACCTTTCCACAGCAGATAGGTGAAGGTTTAATCTCTGTTCCCAAACCTTTGTGTTCTCTAAGCAGCTACTTTCTGCTGTAGAAAATATCATGCATGTAGAAAATATCATGCTACACCCTGTAGCAGCATGATATTTTTCTCTAGAGCATCTGAATTTTTAAATTTTGCACTTTATTCATGAAACAACTGAAGTGTCTTGCAAACTGGTACCGGGGAAGAAATCCACCTCTGGATGCTTGTCCTCTTTTCTCTTTAACTTATGTTAAAAAAATAAATATATAGATATATAAGTTGCCCATAGGAAGCTTGGTTGCCTCAAGTATTGAGAAGGGTTTGTCTGCAACGCGTGTGTGCAACAGTTAATGATGAATAGGATTGCCAGCTGCTCTTAAATGCTGAGGACAAAATCCCCAAATCCTGGTTAGTAATTAAAAGCTTTGAAATGACCTTGAATCTAAAGCTGTCTTGAAGTAAATTTATGACTTTTCTCCATTGCAAAAGAGGTTTGGGTACAACAGCGTCCTGTGCTGCTTGGTAAAATGTTCTGTGGATGGACACTGAAGATCAGAAATAATCGGGACACAGTTGAGGTGCGAAATGACCATGTGGAATGATTGCAAGTACATCTCTTTAAAAAAAAACCAAACTCAAAACTATATGTAGAAATAACCAGAGAATAAAACTGTAAGCTCACACCTAACTGCTTGGAAATAGAATTTTTTAGAGACTGACTGTAGTGGCTTACCTTGCTGAATGAGAAATCCAGCTGGATATTTATTTATTTCTCTGTTTTTAAAAACAAACTCCATTTTGCATAGTCAGTGAAGATACAAAGAGTTACTTGTTGTTCCATCAGTGTTTGAATTTAAAGAGCTTCAGCTCCACTGTCAAGAGTATGGTTCCTGCTCTGGAAGGATTCCAGCTCTGCAGCTTTCTTACGGAGCTGGTGGTACCTTTGAGGTTTTTTTCTTAGTTCAGAACTAGTCTAGTCTAAAATAATGTTGAAACCCTTTTTTGCAGACTGTTTTTTGAGCTCTTGCCTTTTGGGTAGAGCCTTGATTATTAGGAATGTTGAAACTTTTTGCTATAAAAGTCTGTCAGTAAAGGAGGTTAACACCCTGTAATGACACCCTGCTAGGGGTGAGCCTCCTGTATCGAGGAAATTTGTATCCACCTAAGTGTCCATAGCTTAAAAATGGAGGGTTTGCATGAAGTTAAGCTTTTAAGTGAAGTCTGGAGGGGAGGTGACCCAGGTGTGCTGGAAGCTGTGGTGTGGGTGTTCCCAGGCTCGCCTCGTGCAGCTCAGCCCTCACCGGAGCACCGGGGCAGCGCTAGATCCGTTCTCATCTTCCTCAGTCCACTAAAGATCAGCTCAGACAGGGATTATTTTTTTTCCTTAGTAAAGTAAGATGTTTGGATGCCTGGACACAGTTTGTGGTTGGGGTGGGGGTGCAGCTCAAATGACGAGCCTCAGCCCACAGCGCTGGCCAAGCAGAACATGGCCATCTGTGAGACCTGATAGCCATGGGCAGCAGGGAGTGCCCAGGTGGGACTCGTCATCTTCTGGTTTTTACAGTGATTAATTCCTGATTAACATATGAGGCCAGAACCCCAGAGTCTCTGGTTTGTAACTATGAAGCTGTCAAGTGATGTCGAGACAGTGGCTGGGGGAGAAATACCAACACAATCGTGGGCTGTGGAGGACTCCAGCCCTGCAGAGCCTCAGAGGGGTTGTCCACCTCGCAGTGCCAGCTTGGCAAGTGCGGCAGGAGTGAGCGGAGGGTAAATCACTGCTGGAAGCTGGCACAGCAGCTGTGTGCTCACCTGCCCCTTTGTTTTGTGGCATTTTCTTACTTTATTAATTCAGTGGAGGTGTCTGACCTGCTACCCTGCCAGTTGTCTGCAGCAACTCCTTCTGCTCCTTGTTTAAAGCTGAGAATAGTGTCAAGAAACAAAGTATGAATATGCATTATTGAGGGTGTAGGTCTGGTAGTTAATTGCTGTGTTTGGTGGCTTGTCCTGCCTCAACTGGCTGGTCCGAAGGCTCAGAGACTGACCCATGGGTCATGTCCAGTTAATGCCATGGCTGTGGGGAGAGGGAGCAGCGCTAACGATGGCACAGAGTGATGATGGCTTCACAAGGGTCCCTGTGCTGCACAGGGGCTGCCACAGCCACCTGCAGAGCAACAGGGATATAAACCCCTGATGGTTCTTCACAAGGGTTAAAAACATCAGGAATATAAACCCCTGATGGTGGTTCACAGGGGTTAAAAATGAAGCTCCAACTTTAAAGGAAGTTAATATTTGTCGGGCGTAGATACTGAGGAGCCAATTCCTTTAAGCTGCATTTTTGTTGCTGCATAAAAGAATTAAATGGTGAATCACAATTACTGAATGTTTACCCTGGTTTTGAAAAAAAAATAGTATAAAATGCTGATCTTTAAACATTTTTGTTTGCTTACCTATAAGATTCTTCCACTTCAAAAGGAAGAATATAAATAGAATTCACTTAGCAATGTGTGTACCCATTATTTTAGAATTATAAAACTTTTAATCATATGTCTTAAAAGATGAGATTTAAAAAAAGCAAAATTGTACACTGCCTTTTCATGGAAACTAGCAAAACGTGAACTCTTGTATTATTTTAATAAAGTCAGATTAAATTAGAATTAACACTTCAGATTGTTCTTTGGAGAAACTGTATATACTAAATTCACTCCAAAATGATTTTCCCATCGAGAAGAATGGGAGCTTTGTTTAAAAATGCAGGTATTTGTCCTGAATTTAAGGTAACTTCTTAGTACAAGTGGAGACAAATACCCACAAATAACCAAATGTTGGAATGATCATCTGTCCTGAAGAATATTTTATAGCTGTCAAACACTTTCTGATGTGCTTTGTAAGATGCTTAGATGTGTATTACCACAATTAAAAGCTAATAAGAGATGTGGCATCCTGTCAAATGAGATTATAGCAGTGGACATGTGGCTGGGATGAGTCCCAAAGAGAAAGGGAAGTGTTTCTGGAATTGCAAACAGCGGGAGCCAAGATGGTTTGTGAACATGGTCGACAGTGGGTAGGTGGGGAGAGAAACAAATTTCCCTTGGCACTTGCCTGCAGGTAAATCCCCATCCCTGGGAGGCCAAGTGCTTCATGTAAGCTTTTCCCTCAAACACCAAAACACTGGTATTGGTAGGGCTGAAAGGGAAGTGCTCCATGAGCCTGGAAAGCTGTGGGTGACTGAATTTCATGAGGGCAAGATGCCTGAACCAACCATGGCAGGAGAACATTTGTAACAGGGTATAAAACTCTCCTACTCCTCAGCAGGCGTTACAGTCACAGCCCGCTCAACCATCTCACTTCATGATTGAACATTGTCCAGAGATCCTTGTACCTGGGCAGCTGTAGAGCTTTTTCCCCTCTAATGCTGTTTTAATGTTGATTTTACACATAATGATTGATTTTGATGATTCAGTCTTTCTGTGTACGTGTGGTAACAATGAGGAAACGTGTTGCAATGTGTCGTGCTTACACCTATTTTTCACATTCTAGGATTGTGTCGAGATCCTCCCCCAGAGCACGACTCATCCACTAGTAAGTACTAGTTAGTCTTCTCACTTCCAGGCTAGTGCAGCCAGCCAAGTCCTAGCAGGCACTGGCTGTGAGCAGCTGAAGTCCGTTAGAGCTAGAAGCTGTAATATTATCTCCACTAATTAAAGCTTGAAGAGAAATACTGTTAAATTCATTAACCTTGAGGTTAGAGAAAAGCTGTTTTCAGGTTCATCACATGTCTGTGCCTCTCCAGGATCCCAGTTTCAGTGCTATCCATGCACTAGCTGCTGAATTAAAAGGGCGTGTTAGCTGCTTTGGGATGAAAAAGTCCACTTACAGTAGTGTTTGTAGCCTGACACACCGGTTGGCATCTAGAGCCACTCGCCTCTGGGAACAGTGGCCAATTCACAACATGATTTCTGGCATGTTCTGGATGTCACAATGTGCTGCTGTTATTAGTAGATGAGTATTAATCTGTTAACGCTGAAAAAATATCAGTGGCATCTCTGCTCTTGTATAATAGCAATTAATTCTGTTTTTAATGTAGGTAATTCTAGTGGACTCAATAGATGATTTTGCTCTAGCAGTTAGTGTGCCTTGTGTTGGCCAACACTTAATTGGTGATCAAAAAGTAAATAATAAATTTCCACAGATTGACACAATGTTTATGCAAATTGATCTTTCAGTGTTGGAGTAGCCTGGGCTGCCTGGTTGGCAATATCTTATTCAATCCAAAGGTGCTCCAGGTATAGAAGATGTGAAATGTTGTGTCTAGGGACAAAGATGTTGTGCTTGTGGATGGGGCGTTGCGTGCTGAGAAGCATCTGCTGTGAAACACAGAGGTGTTCATGAGTAAGTGCCTGGTTTTGGAAGCACTACTGTGGTCCTTTGGAAACTGAAGGGAGGTCTCATGTTTGCCGGCCAGCCAATGCTGGCAGTGCCACACGGGAATGCTGATACCCTAATGCTGCATAAAACCTGATGCTGATATCGTGAAATACTGGGAAATGCCCAAAAAGATTGAGGGAGAGTGATAGTCTTGGCTTATTCAGCTGATAAAAAAGATGGAGAGTAATTCCACTGTTGAATGTCAGCTGCAGGGAGAGTATCTTGGAGAGTAAGAGGTTCCTAAAGAGAAGAGCCAATGTAAATATCCAGACTGCAAACTCAAACTATGAATTCAAATGAAGAATCTGGAAATCTAGTCCATAATGTACGTGGTAAAGCTGATAGCACAGCAACATGCATCTCCTCTCTACTTTGCTTTTTGTGTCTCAGGAGGCATTTCAGGAATCCCGTGACTTTTGATGGCATCAATAAATCAGATACCATGCAGCCAGAATTTTACTGGAATGTAAACAGGCATTTAGAATAACAATCTCTGTGTAGTGTTTGTGGAGGAACACGGTGCAGGTAGAGCTCTCTCAGTGCGTGGAATATTAAACTGCTGGGAGTGTTTCCTCTCAGTTATGTTGGTGAGCAGGAGCTGTGACTGTCTTCTGTGTTACTGAAAATAATTCAAAATATTTATCATGAGGTGACCTTACTTCCCACTCCTCTTCCCAAACAGCATGTGTTTTCAGAGTTGAGGTAAGAACCCCTACCCAATGTAGGGGAAAGGGGAGGAATGTCTCTGTATAGTAAAATTGAGCTGATAAGGGATAATGAATCACCTTTAGCTCGGCTCTGCTGAGTAGTAACTGCTCTGGGGAGCTGCAGGCTCGGTCCCTGGGAAGAGTATGGAGCGAATCCTCCTGAAAGATGCTTCCAGGCACCTGAAGGGAACAGGAAGGTAATGAGGCATGTTTACCATGGGCTTACCAAGGGGAGATCGTGCCTGACCAACCTCATTCCTTCTGCAGTGACATGACTGGATCCCTGAATGAGAAGAAAGCTATTTTATTTTGTCATTCACCTTAAGGAAGACTTTTGATGCAGTCTCCTGTCTCATCCTGGAAGCCAAACTGGGCTACAAGGTGAAAAACTAACTGTGCTCTCTGGTTCAAAGGGTAGCAGTCAGGAGTTCAAAGACTTACTGGTGGTCAGTTATTCAGTGGTTGTCCTTGGGAGTCACTATCACTATTTAGAAGTTTCCTCGACCATCTGGATGATGGGATGGGGTACACTCATCAGGCTTGCATCCCCTCTGGGACATGGCAGGGTTGTATCTGGAAGACTCTGTGCAGTTCTGAGCCTCCCAGCAGAAGACAGGTAGAATTGAAGGCCACGGGAGGGGTGCTGAGGTAGTTGGGGCTGGAAGACATGACAAATGGGGACAGGCTGAGGGAACTGCATTTGTTTAGCTTGGAGAAGAGGAGGCTAAGTGGGGATTAACTGTCAGCCTTCCAGCTCCTTAAGAGGGCTGTAGGAAAAAATTGAACCAGACTCTTCAAAGGTCCATGACAAAAGGTCCATGAGTTGAAACAAAGGAAATTCCTACTGTACGTTTTGGGGAGGGGGATAAAAACCTCAGTGGAGGTGATGCAGCACTGGGTGTCCAGAGAGGTCTCTGTCCTTGGAGACTTTCAAAGCTTGAGTCAACAGACCACTGACCAAACTGATCCAACCCTGAAGCAAGGTCTGCTTCCAGTGCAAGGTTCAACTAGATGAGCTCCAGAGATGCATTCCAACCTGAATTATTCAATGATGACAGAAGTGTAATTCAACTGAAAGGTCTTTAGGATGGTGTACCCTCTCTTACGTGGAAGTCCTGGTGCCTCAGTTTCAGCTTTGTGAGGGAGAAGTCTCTAATCCTGTGTCACAAGTAGGAATTCCTGGTTTTAGCATTCATATTTCAGAAAGTCGTTACCAAAATGTTATGAAGCTTACTGAGATTTCACTATGCAAATGTCCTTCTGTTTGCAACCCCACAAGCACCACTGCCTTTTTACCAGATCCATGTGTGTGATTGATCTTCAGCAGGCTAGCAGCTGGTCAGAAGCAGTGGAAGACAATGCAACTTGCTGAATCAGCATGTTCTGCTCATTCTGATGTTGGGTTTGTTCAGGGCACCGTGTTTTACCTACTGTCCTCTCCCCATATGTAAGATAACAAGCTCTGGGGAGTGGCTACCAAAACTCATGCACTAATATCTTCAAAGTCCAATGCTATGTCACAGGTTCAGGCGAAGTTCATTTCTAGCAGTAGCCCGTATACCCCTTCAATTAGCAACAAGAGGGACAAGGGCAGTCAAAGGTCAAGAGAAGTTCAAAACAGCATAACCTCTTTTTGCTAGAGTGCCCAAATGTTCCTAATCCTGCAAAGTTCTCCCACCTGCCCTTGCCATCCTGTTCACTTACAGTTGTAAAAGTCAGAGCACAAGGCCTGGCTTGGTACAAGGGAAGCTAGAAATGGAATGGTTGAGAATAGATTGCTGCTTAAAACTGGAGAACTAATTGATTTATGTTATGGTGGCCAATCAGACTGTGAAGTGAGAACCTCCTAAAGAAACCCTGTGGTTTCAAGGAAGCTTTTTGCTCTGATTTCTGTACCCCAATAAAGGCCATCAGCTCCGTGAGCTAAATTATTAATTCCTGTCATGCCACTCAGGGCTTGTAAACAGTCTATAATACAGGAAAACAATTGGCACTGTTCACTCTCTGGGCAGAGGAGGGGTCAGAGGGTAAATAGTTGTATTGGCAGCAGCTGTTGGTCATAGCTGAGCAGACTTCTGTCCTTTGCATCTTTTAGAGCAAACCAAATCTTAGCTGGCTGTTAATCCACATCCCCTCTCTTGGCTGAATTGTTGTAAGGAGTGGAATGTGTTGTGTATCATTATGAAGATGAAAAGGGCTGGGGGAGGGGTGAGGGCTGTGGATAAGAGAACAAAACCAGCATTGCCATGTTTCATAAAGAGCTGTTTGGAATTTATTTTTAATACTAATTGACATGGATGAGAGAATTTTTAAAATCCACCTATTCAAGGCAGGTTTTAAGATAAGTACTTGTACTTTATATACTTTATTAAAAAAAAGGTATGATTTTGGGATTAATAAGTTGTAAGTACCCCTCTGCCAGTGGCACAAGGACATCAGTGTTGGTGTTCCTACCCTTCTGATACTGTGGACTTGCTGTGGTCCAGTTGGCAGGGTCTGCAGGCTCTTGGCCAGCTGCTGGCTACGGCATCGCTTGGTTTTCAGCAGCACTTGACAGGACATTGAGGGAATTCCAGTGACTTCAACCCCCCAACAACCAGACAGCTGTGAGCACAGCATTAGCTTAGGGAACAGGTTAGAAATAGTAATTAAAATATGGAATTTCAAGTGCGGACAGAAATTCTCCTTTCCAAGTATAGCCAGGGAATATTTTCACGCTTCTGTTTATAACCTTTAACACAGCATTAGAGTGAACAATCTAAAGTTACAGGGCTTGAAAAATTTACACTGGGTCTCATTATTTGGTTGCTTTTTGAATGATAACCTGATAAACTCTTCCAGATGTTGGCAGGTGTAGCTTACTACCCTGAGTGACTGTTCCTCACACAATGCCTTCTCAAGTGGTACAGCCTGCTGCTGGCCACTCCAGCCTGCTCCTTGCCATCTGGCTGGCTTGCTGGGCAGTTGACCTCTTTTTGCCAGAGAGCAGCAGGTAACCTTTAAATGACCATCTGCTCATCTTGTTACTTCAACCTTTGAGAGCTGAGTCGTGCTCAATACTGATATTCACACGGGCTAAATCGTACTGCTCTCAGAAGAATAACAGTAACTTTAATGCTGCAGGTACTTCTCAGGTATTTTGGCTACGTGAAAGCATATGCAGCTTTAAACAGGAACAATATAAAACTCTTTCCAGGTATTTAAAATTGTTACAGTGCATATAAAGAATCTTATTTTACTTATAAAAGTGTATATAGTGTATATGACCTGCTAGCTCTTTCAAAGGGTTAGCAGTTCCCACCTTGGGGAGATTATAGTAATAAAGTGGAAAATAGGAAGATGGAAAATAGGAAGATGGAAAATCCAGTTGTTTTTTTTTTTTCCATAAGCAGATCAGAGACCTGAAGAAGGTCCCCAGAGTGTGTCAGAAACGCTGCACTCCAGCGTGTCACACGCAGCTCTGAGCACTGGTGCAAGAACTGCAAGGAAGAGCCACGTGAGATCATAAATGTTGCACTGTTCTGGGCAGAAAATGTCTTGATAATTGAATGGAGAACAGGACAGGGATAACCCAGGGCATTTTGGAGTAAATCTGCTGTTGTTTCTCACTGGTATTTAGCCCGTTGAACTCCAGCTGCCAGCTCTGGGTACCCACAAAAGCACAGCAAAGCGCTTGTGAGATGCAGGAGGAAGATGAAGCCAACGTTGGCGTGGTGCTCTGGAAAAATGGGCTGCTCAAGTGTTTACACTTGTTTGTGGTTTGCTTAATTAGAGCAGAACTTTGCACTTTTCAGTGTAAATGGCAATCTTCAGGGAACTGCTGCTGCTGAATGAATGGGAATTGCAGGAATGTGAAAGGCAGGGTTGGGACTGATGGCAAAGCCTGGCTGCGGGCTGGAGCGACGCTGCTGGGACTGCTCTGTGGTTGGGAACGTCAACTGGCAGCGTGTATTTACTGTGTCTTAAAGAGAAACAAGAGTTAGAGAGTATATAATTATGTGGGATCTAGTAGCATCGAAATCATGGAGATGGAGGCTGATTTGTTTGACTTGGGTGTTTGTGGTGATGTGCTAAGGGGGAATGTGGTTTTTGGAGAGAGAGCTCAAGCCCCAGAGAACCTATCTGTTTTATCTACTCTTAGATTAAAACTGTTCCTGTTACTGGAAGATGGTTTTTTCCCCTGGTTTGGGGTCCCAGAAAGGCGAACCTTTCCCAAACGCAGAGGGCATCTGGCGTTTGGTTCAGATCCTGGTGTTTGGATTTTGTGGCTTTTCCCTGGCAAAACCCAGAAATGGAGTTCTGTTTCTTCTTTCAGCTGTTAGAAAATAAAGCTTTTGGAGTGTCCATATTTAAAGACACTCGTTTCTGGTGCCAGCATTTTGCACGCCTTTGGAAAGGGATCTCTCTTCCTATCAGAAATCTTTTGAAGGTGCATTGGACACAGATGGGAGATCATGTCCTCTCATTCTACTTACAAGTTGATACTGTTTACAGTTTAAAGCTGATATAATTCGGAATTTCTTAGGGCTGGTAACTGCTCTGAATTGATATTCTCAAACCTTCACAAGTTATAGATTACCAGTCTGACTGCTGGGAAAAGCAGATCTGCAGGTAATGTGTATGAGAGAGAAATATCTTAAGAGGAAAGGACAGCGTTGTTAGAAATTAACTGCTTCTCAAAGCAGCTTCCTCAGGTGATTGAAGATACACCTATTTAATTTAAATGTAAATGAAATTTTTCAGAATTAAAGACTTCTCAGTAACATGCACATCACAGCTTTCTCATTTTCTCTCTCCTGCAGCTGCAGATGTGGAGCAGATGAGTGCCTCTCCTCCTGTCCTCCCTGTGAACTCCGTGGGCAGTAAGTACCCCTTTTCTTGCTGTGTGACGAGGTGCAATGTCTCATTCTGAGATGATGAATGAATACTTCATGGCACAGACTTTGCCAAGTGTTAGAGCTAATGCTTCCTCATGGAGGTGGGGTGGGGATTCCCATGTGTGATAGCTGCTGAGGCCTTTCTCACAAAAATAGTGTAGAACAGGTCTGTACATCACTATTTACACCAGCAGAATGTGGGTTGTGCAAGATCTTTGAAACCAGAGAGACATCAGTGAAAGCTGTGAAGCAGATGCCTGTATGTTACAGTGATTAAGCACCTGAGTAATATTGACGTAGGAGCATCTATTAAGTGTTCTATGTTACAGTGATTAAGCACCTGAGTAATTAATATTGACGTAGGAGCATCTATTAAGTGTTATACTTGGAAATCTATAGCCTGGGATTTCTGATGAAACTGGAAGCAGTTGGGGAAAAATCCTCTTCAATTTCACTGTAATTCTGGGCTTGTAACTTTTTGAGATTTGAAAATCTGAGCTGCTGGACACCTGAAATAATGTGAATTCAGGATTCTTCCTGCCTGCTCCATCTAGTGGTACGTGCTGTGTCCAAGGGCCAGATGCATTTGGAGGGTCAGAATCCACTAGATGGCAACAGGTCCTGCAGAAATGCAGAACTGCTCAGAGCAGAGGGATGAGCTCTGCACATTTCTCATTTAAAGCAAATTTTCATGGCATTTTTTTTGGAAACTCTCTGGGTTATTTAAATGTGGCAGCCTATTAACTGACAGCTCGTTTTAAAAACAATGCTCAGATGTTCAGAACTGCTAAAAGCTTTCCAGGACATTGTCTTTTCTGCCTGTGTCATTATGTGGATGGACTTGCACTTAATTTATTGGAGAACTTTAAAGCTCTGGAGAACTGTGGTTCCTTTACAATGGGAATATATATATATATGGTTCCTTCCTTTATAACGAGAGCAGTTGTGTGGAGTGAATGTATAATAGGCTGAGTTGCAAATGTGTGCAGTTATTTGTTGATTAATAAAGCACTTGGATGCATCTGGTTAGGCTTTCATGTAGCTGATCACTTTTATACAGATACAGCTATTTTCACATGCATCTACAGAATAGTACAGCTTATGAAAATATGCTGGTTAACATTCTGTTGAACTTTTGTAGCCTGACATAGCTGAGATTTCTTGCATCCAGGCTTCTCGTGCATTAAAAGATACTAAAACAAAACTCAATTTTCCACAGTATTCTCAATCAGAATGTATCTGCCAAATCCTCCAAGTAAGGCTGTCCAACATGAATTGAATGACTTTCCTTTAAATAACTGTATATTATTGCCAGTCTGAATTTGTCTAGCTGCAGCTTTCATGTCTGTGTTATCTTTTTCTAAACTGAAAAATACTTGTCACACTTCTGTTCCCTATGAAGATATTTATATAAACTTTTGATAAACTAAATAAACTGAGCTCCTGCAGTTCTTTTGATGTCTTCCTGTCTTTTGATCAACCCCTCAGTGCTGCTGGGCAGGCTGAGCTGCAGCAGCCGGGGCGTGGGCATGCTGGTGGGCAAAGGGCCGGGGGGACAGCTGGGCAGCAGTGTCCTCCCAGGGCTGCCACAAGCTGGGCTGTCACTGGCCTGCCAGAGCCCGGGGGTGCTGATAGATGAGCCCTGGCAATTCCTGATGGGACAGTCCTTGGATCTCCAGCCCCAGCTGTCTGGCTTCTGTATTGGCAGCACTGAACGTGCCGGTGCTCAGCACCATCCTGATGTGTTTCGTTTGGCTGATGTCCTGGGCAGGCGGTTCTGTGGGGTGGTCATCTCTGGTAGAGAGCAAACAGTTGGTGCCAGAAACATCTAAAACTTCCCAAGCATGGATTTAGAAAAACTCTGAATATGGCTGCTAACCTGTCTTCCTCTAGTAAGTTTTTCCCCCCTTGCTATCTCATTACCAAACATGATTAAAGCAAAAAAAAAAAACAAACCCAAAACAACCACTTGAGGGTTTTCACAACGGAGTAGAAAACTGAATTCTTAGGCTTATTTGTGCATTAAGAGCATTTGAGATCTGTGGAGTGTCTGCTTAAGCTTTCTGCTTGTCATGCATTAGCAGACAGGGGGATGGCCCCTCTTACTGTACTTCTTCCCTGTCTGAAGTGTCTTAAGAGTAATTGCACTGAATTATTTTCACTTTTCCTTGCAGTAAAGATGAACACCTCTGTCAGGACTCTTGTATTTTCTTTTGTATTTTCATACAGGTATATGAGGGGGGGAAAAGCAGTAGCTGAAATGTCTGTTTAAAATAATACTCCAGTGCTTTCTTGTACATCATGTAAGATGCCACTGGAAAAAATCCAAGTGATGTACTCTGTTTTGAACGAGTCTTTCAAACATGCTGACAAATTTGAAATTTCAAAGGCAAAATGTCAAACTGCATCAAAAATTACTCATTTGTCTCGTTTTCATGATGTTTAAACAATTTGGTGGGCATGCTTTCAGGCTGTTCACCTTTCTATTACTGTAGTAAATGCTCTGTATCAAACTCCTGTGCTTACCAAAGGTTTTGGTGGAAATGTTTGCTAAGGGTGACTGAAGTGACTGAACAAAGCCCTTCACTGGCAGATTGGGGGAGATTTTTTTCCTAAAGCCTTGGTTTTGCAAAGATTTTGGTCTGTTCAGTGTATAATTGTGTTAAACTCAGTGAAGCTGTTCCTGTATAAAACTGAACAAGTTTAAGTCTTTTAGCAGAACAAGCAAACAGGGATTTATTTTGAGTATTCACCTAATTGGAGTTTAAAGTCACCAGTAAGTTGTTGTGACTTGAACTGTGCAGCAAGCTTAGGGAGACAGTTATTATGGGGTATTGAACAGGCTGCTTTAAAATAATCCCACAAGAAACTGGAGGAGGAAACAAGGTGTAAGAAGTGCTTGGACCCTTTATTGCACAGTGAATTACTGTGGTACCTCTGCTGAGCAGCACAGCACCCACTTTCCCTGCCCTCTCCTTGCTGAGCACGGTCTTTTGGAGAGCAATGGGGCCTCTGCAACAGCTGTATCGTGCTCTCCAGAGACAGGGGCAT
>NW_010286466.1:17968-33531 GCF_000700745.2 Antrostomus carolinensis
GCACAGGTATGTGTCATGTCAATCATTAAAATATCTGGAGGACAGCCCAAGAGGTTGTTCTCTTTTACTGAGGTAGCTGATCAACTGTTCTGCCTGCCCTTATGCCTCTCTAAGAATCCCTGTGCAGTTCTTACCAGTGCTAAAAGGATGATGTAACTCTTACTTAACCTGGGCTCAATTAAGATCACTGCAAGTTAACCAAGTAACTTCTAAGGCATCTAGGAAAAAACTGAAATACCTTTTAATCAATATTTAAAATAGTTGTAGCATAGCAGGGCTCTGTGCCTTCCAGTGTGTGTAGGTGGCTGGAACTAACTCGGGCTTCCCTGGACTTGACTCCAGTGTGAAGCTCTCTGATTCTGTTTGACTACCCTGGGTCTGCTCTGCCCTGCGACTCCCCTGCAGCAGGTGAAGCAGCTCTGGCACCTGCCCAGAGCACGGAGATCCCAGGCCCTGAAGGTGAGGAGGGAAGTGGCATGTGGCAGGGAAGGGCTTCTAAGGAGAAGGACCCAGAGGGTCCAAGGAGGAGGAGGGACCAAGGACCACCACAGAGGAGAGACCAAGGACCACCACATCATGCTGCTGTCAGGTGGCAAAGAGCACCTGTGCTCATAAAGAACCTGGCTAATGTGTCCTGAACTTTTTTGGTGAGATAATGGCAGAGCCATAGACCTGCCTCACACAGTTATTAGTAGGCAGGACTGTAATAAAATCCTGCTTCAGCAAAAAGCATAAATCACTTTTCTTGCCAGTAAGACGCCCCGAGGTGTGTGACTGCGCAGTCTCTTGGCCGGCTGGTCCGCAGTTTGCATTCATTGATCAGTGAGTTGATAGAAATGAGAACCCACCGACAGCAATGAATGTTGATTGCAGCCATTAGATGCTGAAGATGGGCAGCGCTGTTACTCTGCTTCCACTGGAACTGTCTGTACATCTTCTCAGCCTCAGGACATACAGCTATTTCAGGGCTTCTTAAAATGTTGGTGTCTTCTGGAAAGTACACTCGCACAGGAAAAGCAGCAGAAAAACATTTCTCAGTTTAGAAACCACATTAAAAATATTATATAAATCGCCTTTTCTGGGTAAAGGTGATTTGTTTTGCTTGCTTACTCCACTTACACTACAGATTCTTGCTGTCAGGAGTATGTTTTGTAGTTTATATGGTTCTTGATTGTGTACCCCAAGGGCTTGAATTTCAAATTGTGCATTTGCTGAATGTTCCCTATTCTTGTATTTAAATTATTTTCCATAAATTCTCAAGCAGCACATTGTCCTCTAACTCAGTGAGGGCTGGGCCTCATCCCAGAAGTACTCACATTATACCAGTATGAGAGACATTCCGCTTAAAAGTGTTTATCATGTCCTCGTGGAGTCTACTTCTTGGCTAGCAAAAGAACTTCTCCCGTGCTGTCATGTTTACTGAGGTACCCGCTGCTGCTGACAAGTGGTTTATTGCTTCGAGCAGCTGTTTCAGATGGTGAACTTCGGTGTGGTTCAAGACTTTTAGACCTTCTTCAGGGCAGGAAGGCTCTGATGGTGCATGTAACTATCAGCTGAACCACCTTCTACTGGCATGTGTTTTGACAAAGGCCTGTTTTGATATTTTAATCCCACTAGGTTGTATCATACAAGCATTACAGAGGCACAACGTGCACTTGAAGGGAACAGCGTTAACTTTCAAGAGCCTGTGCTTTCCCTGGTCCTCAGACAGGTACCTGTTTTAAATGCTGCCCATCTGTGACCACAGACAGAAGTAAAGTTATAGATGTTGCAAGATCTCTTCTAGAGCAGCCCAAGACAACGTTCCCTGACACGTGCTTTGAGTCTTTTTTTTCTTCTTTTATGGGTTCTGTAGTCCCCGTGGGGGAAAAACAACTGTGTGTGCCCTTGTTAGGCAGGAGAAAGGTCCCAGGTAGAACCTGCTGAGGTGCCTGTGCACTCAGCTTTCTGTTCCTCAGACATGAAGGACATTTTCTGGTTTGCCTACTTGTAAAGCGACAGCGTGAGTCGCAGGAGCAGCTGGACTTTGCTGGGAGGGATCCGGTCCTCGGCCAGTGTTCCTGGTGAGCAGCTGCTGAAATCCAGCGCAGGTTCCTGTGAGCAAATGAACTGACATTCCAAAGCTTTTTCCAGGGAAGCTCAAGTTGCCAGCCCAAATGGAAACAAGGTTTCCCTCCTGATCCGGCCTGTATTCTGCTATTTTGAACATATACCATGCTCAGATTTGTTTCCAAGTGTACCATATGGTGTGGATACGTTACTGCTTTTGTGCTGCCCGTACAAAACCTTCCATTGCTCTCAGATTCTTTGTTTTGCAGAAATTCTGCTCTAGTATAAAGTTTTATTTTTTTTTTTTTTTTTAGAGAGAAAACAAACATTTCTTATATAGAAAGTAGAACTGGAAAAACTCAACCTCTGTAGCTCTTAATATAATCTGTAAATCATGACCTGTTAATGGCAACCATATGTGAAAAAGTATGAAGGTTCAAGCTTTCCATTTAACAGAGGGAGGGTTTGTGATAAACCTCAAGGTACAGTCAACGGTCGATGGTTTTTTCTAGTTCTCAAACTCACCGACAGCGTTGAATGTTCACTGAAGCTATCCAAAGATGGCTGTATACAAGCACTGTACATACTTTCCATGCATATGTTTTCCATAGACTTAGGAGTGGAAACACTGCTGAGGACTGCACATTCTTTATTGGAAAGCCTTGAACTGCAAGTATTTTAATTACGAAATGGAACCATGAGAACTAATGAACTGCAGAAGTGTAACACTTAGTTAGAGATGCCAAGTTGACTTAGGTGTTTCTTAAACCAGCTTTGAATATATCTGAGTTGCAGTTGGGAAAAAGCCTTTCTTCCTGTGGATATGCATGTTCTAAATAGCTACACTAAGGGTGTTTATCATGTTTCAGATTTCTTTATAAAGTTCAAAAAAAATTAAAAGCAGGAGGAGTTGGTTAAATTAAAAGTTGGTTCACCTGTAACTGTGAACCAACAAAAGTGAGAGCAGGGGATCAACCTCTTACTGGAGCACATCATGTCTATTTGTATTTCTGCAGCTCCTCCAAGCCCTTCTCTTCTTGCCAGTGGGTTTTTAAAGGCTTTATCTGTGCCTCTGCTTTAAAGGAAACCTGCCTGGTTGAACCAAGGTGACCACTGAATGGCAGGAACATCTTCCTGGGCAGAGCTGCTGGAGAGTGGGATGGGGACAGGTCCTGATGCCTCTTCAGTCCCTCGATTCCAACTGGATTCATTTGACCCTGGGAGGTTTTTTGTATTGGCTGCAGCTGGAATGATGCTCCCAACCTGTCTGTGGAGCCTAGAGAATTAGTGGGAATAATCTATTGCTTTAAAATTCTGGAGACTTGCTTTTAATTCAGAGTGCTTTCTCTTGTTGTAGGGACTATTAAGTGTTTCTCTGAATATCCTGAGCTGACACATGTAACTTAACAGTAACTGTATTGTCTACTAAAGTACTTGAAACAATCTACTGTATTAAGCTGTTTGAGAGATGAGCTTGCTCCCAGGATACAGTTGGTAATCTGCACTTAAATGGCCTGATTTTAATGGTATCACTAAACATTAACTGATACTGAAAAATCAAAAGAATTCTCTGAAAATCAGTCTTACCTTTTTCTTGCCATCTTTTTGGAGTAGGAGCTGGTGGAAAGAACAAAAAGAAAATTTGAATTAATAACAAGCAATGCTCAGCCTCGAGTGTTAAGCCCCATGAGTGTCCCAGTGTGAAGGGTGACTACATGTGGTAGGTATAACATCAATCAAGGAAACTGAGTGCCAGTCAAGCATGAAATTTTGGTTTTAACAAACCAAAACAGTGTGTTTATATTGAAAATACATTGTGAGAGAGGCTTTTCCCTCAGTTCACTACTTCTTCCTCCTTTTGCACCTCCGATGACCTTCGACTTGGTAACTTTCATCTCAATGCATGACTTGAGAGCTTGAATTTCTTCTGAATGTTAAGAACAAACTGTACATATTATTTCTATAAGCTGGCTGCATGCTCCTTCCCTCTTGCAAAGTTCAAAGCTCTCCATCAGCTAGATTTTTGGACAGATTTCAAAATGATAAAATAATTCTCTGGAAACAACGTAGCTGGGCAGTATGTGCGAGGCTGGGGATAGACAAAGATGAAATCTTTACAACCCTTCTGTTCTTGGAAGTTTTATCCCCAGAACTGCATACAAAATCCACGCTCTCTTTTCGCTCTCCAAGTCCTTTCTCTCTCTTGGCATGCCTGGCTGTATATACATACATATGTATGTGTCTACAGAGTGGAAGGAGAACTTAGAGAGGGCTGCCCTGTTACAGCAAGAGCTGGGATTTCTCTTCCACGTAGTCCTGTCCTACCACCTTCTCTTCTTATTGCTGCTTAAGTGCCCGTGTCTTCTCCCAAAACAGATCATGTCATTTTTTCATCTACTTTCTTCCCTGTTTCACTTCCCTGTCCAAGTGTCTGTGCTTAACAGAAACCTCAACAGTGGGGAGTGGCAACTTCTCTCACCTCAGAAACCCCGAAACCAGCCCACAGTTGACAGTTGCCACCTCTTATTGTTATTGCTTAATTATTATTTTCCGTTATGGAGAAGTTAAGTGGACCCGCCACCTTCCCCATATGCTGCAGGCAGGGAGCTGGGGGATGTGGGTCTCTGAGAAGCCCAACTCTGTTAGCTCTGTACGTGGAACATCTCAGCTGGAATCCCTGCGAGGTCACCACTGTAATGACGTGACCCAGGAAGGCAGCAGATTGCTGAAGTAGACTTTTACAATGAAAATATCGTAGATTCAGAGCACATGGGGTTTTTCTTTGAACTTACAGTGGAGATAATGAGTTTCTATATGAAGAAAATAGTTTCCTTAAAATATGCATATAAACCCTGACACACAGAGGTTAACTGGTTAATTGTTTGAAGTACGGGGACAGGATTTAGTTAATTTTGCGGATGTTTCCGGTGTTCTCTGTATTTATGGTGCCTGAACAATTCTTACACCCTAATTCAACCAGTCTATTAGTTCCTCACAATAAGGCTTTTATTTATAGCAGGGCAGGAATCCTAACGGCACTGCCCAAAAGTGTCACTAAATAAATTCAACATATGTTTAACATATGCATCTGGTGGTAAAGCAGCTCCCCTTTCCCTTCCACCCCCGACGCTATGGCTGCGGCTCGTACCAGGGAGGTGTGGAGATGGGGGCTGCGGTTGTGCTCACACACAGCAGTGTTCGTGCCTGCCCTGAAGCATCCATGGACATGCCGTGTGCAAGCGTGTTTACTTTGGCCTGTAACAAGCTGTAACTGTGCTATAAAAATGTGTTTTCTTTGTAGATGTAAATGACTTTAGGGGTGTAAGCGTGCAAATACACCTTGACGAGACAATGGGGAGACCGGGGGATGTAATCACTGGCAGTATTCTTACTGCTGCTGTTTCATTGAAATTTGGGTGAGTGTTTAAGTAGCAATGTCATGAGCAAACACTTCAGATCTTGAAGTCTTCTACAATTAGCACTGGGGATTTTAATTTTTTTTTTTTAAAGCTCCTTGGACTATTACTTGACAAGTCTTGGGACTACACAAAATCAGGGGACAAAGTTACCAGTCTGTTGCCTTTGCTGTTGTGGACTGTAGTGCTGTGATGGTGATCCTAAAGAAAATGAATGCAGAGCTCTTCTGAGACCTGACAGCAATGCAATTAATACCAGTTTCCAGCAATTTATGGAATTATTATTATTATCAAGTTATTTTTATCTTGTTTTGTATTGAGAAGCTCGCTTGTGGATGCAACACCCTTGACTTTTGTAAGGTATTTGAATTAATACCATATGACAATTTAAACTGGTATGGTACAAATTTGCTGTGGCAAACGTTAAAAGGATTAAAAAAATGACAAACCTCAATGCCATTCTGAGTGGGAACTTGATCAAATAGGTGTAATCTTAGAGTAAGTGTTTGCCATGTCCTAGAACCTCGCCGTTCCTGGCCCTAGAGCAACTTCTTATCAGATGTTAGCAGAAAAGCGACACAAATCTGGATCTCTAGATAAATCAAGCATAAATGAATGTTTCAGCATAGCCAAATGCAGAGTTACACATCTGGGAGCGAGGGACACGCACTGTGTGTGAACACAAAGGACTGCACTGTACGGAGCGGCGCTCGCCGTGGCAGATGATTAACTGCATGTGTGTGCACAATACTACTGTGCAGACAATGCAACACTGACTGACTGGGGATGGAGGCTGTTGCCATCTGCACTGAGTTCTCCTGTAACTGCTGAAATGTTATTGAAATGTCCAGTTCTGGTACAGGCTGCCCTAAGGAAGCTGCTCCCAGGTTGACTCATCAGATGCCCTCTAACTTTTTAAGCATTTCACCAACCTCTTTCCCAGACCCTGAAATAACAGTTGTAATTTTAAAACAAAACTTTTACCTTGCTAGAACAAACACACCAGCCCTCAGAATCAAACCCTCCATCTCCTCTTAAAGGAAGTATTTGTCAAATATGTTGGTAGTGAGAAGGGCAGCTGGGGCTGGAAGACGTCGCCGTGGTCTGAAGCTTCCTCGCTGACCTACTTAGGTCTGATCGTACTGGATTAGGCTCCAGCTCGCTATCACATCTCCAGAGTTGTCTGTGTCTCTGATCCCTTCACCTTACACAAGGTGTTGCCAGACCTGCCTGCCTCTTCCTTAAATTTTCCAAAGGACTCGGTACAATTTCACTGAGGCAAACGGGAGGAGATGAGGAGCTTCCTCAGGACTGGTAACAGCTTTCCAGCACCCCGAGGCTGGCGGAAGGGATGTTTTTTCTGAGTAGACCCAGCAGGGATGGTTTTTGGAACAAGCTGCATTTATGAGCTATTTGTACCTGCAGCGTACACAGACAAAAATGACCTCAGCTCAGGATGTCTTAATAATAGTGTATTTTCATCTCATTGCACAGCACTTCAGAAATTGTCCTCGTTGGGGAAAAACCACTACCTTGATGTTTGGGACCACTATTGCATTGTAGCTGTTGGCTGCAATCAAGAAAGCAGTTCTGACTCTCAAATAAAATCAAAACCAGTGGCTAATGGATGCTTGGAAAAGGATGTAAGCAGGAGAAACTTGCATATTTCCTACTAATCATCTCCTGTCTTCCAGACGTTTT
This sequence comes from Antrostomus carolinensis, assembly GCF_000700745.2. Lineage (NCBI taxonomy): Eukaryota > Metazoa > Chordata > Aves > Caprimulgiformes > Caprimulgidae > Antrostomus > Antrostomus carolinensis. The sequence goes on from NW_010286466.1 coordinate 25,135, forward strand.
TCAACACACACAGAGACTTCTGGAGACAGGCTTCTGTGCACTCAGCAACCACGAATGCATTTTTCTTATCATGAATTTGCACAGCTTCCCTGTGAACTTTTCTCCCCTATCTTTTAAGATAACATTTGTTACCATGAAGACCACTGTCTGTATTAGATTAATTGTTGTTAAGAGAGGAACCCCAGGTGTCCTCCCAGTGAATTCCTGCAGTTGTCCTATGCCCTGACACATCTAATGCTGGGTAAGCAGCTTCTGTAGAGATAAATAACATTGTCTGGTTTTGTATATCAAACACTAATAATTCCTCATCACTGAAATACTGCATTGCTCCAGACCTAGGATGCTTTACATTTATTGTGGTGGTGAATTTAGGGCAAGTACTTCTTCAGAAGATACTTCTATGCTGACTGCTCTTCTTGGCTGGCAACTGTGAAGATCAAAAAGATTTCCCATTAGCTGTGAATTTAGGCATAGTTCCTGTGCCTCTCTTTTGGGAAAGAGAGAAATGATCCTAACTACAGATGATTCTGTTACTGAGATTTTCTGCCTTTCAGCGTTTTAGAAATTGCTGGCAGTCATCAGTATGACAGTCTTGGCCAAAATTAGTTCTTCTTGTTGCACAGAATTGCCTTTTTGCTCTGAGACTGGAACATTGGCCAGTCTTTTTGAGGGTAGAGAGGGCAGAAAATGCCCTCTGTCCTCATACTACTCTCAACAGTCAAATTGAGATTCCCTTGTTATTGTTTCTGCAACGTATAATGTAGCTGGAGATTATTATAATGGTAGAGAATCCTGGTTTTTGGAATTAAGGTCTCCTCTGTTGCAGATCTGCCAGTGCACACTGTAAAACCTGCGTTGTGTGGGCTCATCCTGAAGGGGATGCCTGCCCTGGTAGGTGTGGTTTACAGGGAATCACTTTAATTTACAGGGAATCACTTTAATTTTTCCATTGGAGATACTGAAGAAATGCCCAGAACCTGCACATGCAATTGACAAATATGGAAAAATACCTTGCAAAGTAACAGGAAGAGAATTTTGAGGTATTTGGTTTATCTTGATCTTTAAAGACTATGCTAAAGCATGATCCCTGCAACAGAAGGGAAGGTCCATTCCTGAGCAGGAGATTTGATTGGACTCAATGATCTTAAAGGTCTTTTCCAATCTAGGCAATTCTGTGATTTCCCAGGTGGCTCCATAGAAGTGACACGACCCGTTTTAGCTGCTGCAGGATGCCCACGTTCACACACTGATCACACCTAACAAGAGAAAAATACAGATTGTTTTGGGGTTTTTTTTCCACATGCTAATTTGGACTTTTATATTTAACTCACTGTTTGGAATATTAGCAAATCTGGCTGGATAAAGCTTAGGTTATCTGCTTGGGAAGCAGTGTGGATGGGGAGGGATCAAACGAAGGATTTGCTTTTCATCATCATAATGTCTCCTCCTGTTTCATTGATGACTGTCCCTTTGATGACAATAATTAGTTTCTGTTTCTCAGCTTTATAATCCAACAATTCTCATCTGACAGACTTAGAGATTTGGAGTTCTTCTCAAAAGAAACACTTCTGAAATCTCACTTTCTGGTTCCATTTCGGCAGCGTGGCACCTCCAGGTGCTGCCATCTTGTAAGACTCCACTTCATGATATATTTAGTACTAAAAAGATTTTACTTGCAATAACTGTAATTGAAGCAAAGAAAAGGACATGACAGTGACGTTGTAATGAGCAGGAAAGAGACAGGTGAAGATCCCATCCCATCATCTTCCACATCATCCTCCTCCCAGCCATTGTGGGATTTCTTATCACTTGCCAATCCCTGGCTGAGCTGGAAACTCGTTATTCTTTTAATGAGAAGTGCATCTCCCTGGTGAGCTGAGCGGGTGCCACACAAAAAGGAGGTGCCCTGATCTCACCAAGCTTCTGCAAGATGCTGGCTCCCCGTTTCTGGGTCTGAATGCTCCCTTTATTCACAGCAGGTGCCGCGAGGCCTCAATGTACAGCGCTCCTTGCTGATGGGGAAAAAGCCATTGTTTCACCCTCTGCACGGACCCACGCCATGGATGTTTCATTGCTGTTCACACTTCCACACCAGACTCACTCAGCCTTGCTTACAGATGATCTCAAGGACGGGTGTGTGCACACAGAGAACTTCAGCTTAATTTCAACTTCAATTCCTGTCGTACTCATCTTTCTGCAGCTCCGTGGATGCTGCTCGGCCAGAAAGCAGTGGGGTCTTTGTAGCTGTTCCTCAGGTGTTGAAATTTAAAACAGAACTATCTTCAAAGGCTCTTGTAGAACAACTAAGTATGATTTTTTTTGGGGAAAAAAAAGGTGCTCTCTTCTCTCTGGCTACCAGGCAAATATTCTGTTGGAAGAAAGACTTCCTCCCCCCCCCCCCCCATATATTTAGTTTCTTTGCTTTTGTGAGCTTTTAAATATTGGATGGATGTGGATATGACCCCCAGGTGAGCAGGACTCAGCCATTCTTTTCTGAATTATGCATTTAGCCTATTTAAATGCGGCCATGGCATGAAACAAAGAGGAGAAAATGTACTTCTGTTCATTTAGAAGAACGCTCTTTGGATAACGTCACCCAAATATTACTGGGGTTTTATCTTGCCTATAAAATAAATTGGTTCCAGTGTGCTGCGAGATGCACATAAAAGTTTGAATATGAAAGTAGCATAAAATTCAGATAATTTGGTAGAGCTGGCTTTAGAATTTTTGAAAAAATTGGAACAGATTTACTAAGTACGATGTAGGAGGGAAATTTTAACGTGCTGGAGATTTTACTCTGTGCATCTCAATCTATCAGCACCTTCTTTTTTAATTCTGTGCCCTTTTCCACTGCTGTTTATGGAAGGTATTACCTCCCTTTTCTCCCGGGGTGTGATAAGAGCACAACTGCTCTAGATGTGTTTGGTACCACAGCTCTCACAGCACGAGAAGCCACAGACACGGGTGATGATGATGATGATAATGCTAAAATGTAGCTGGCATATTGTTCTTTAAATTGCAGATTCCGCAATCACTTCATTGTTTTTATAGTTTCCCTTTTACACTGAACTCATTGGTGTTTAGAAAACATTTTCTAATATATTAAGACACACCTTCTCCCCTTCCCTCTCCCGAATACTTACAGCAACCAACCGGTGCGTTTGCATGATCTATGTTTCAATAATTGCTTTCTAACCGGAACAATTAAGAGCTGTGAGAGGAAAGGAAATTTGTCATTTAATGTTCCAAATGGAAATCTGCTTTTCTGTGGTTTTAAAATGACAACCCAGAAAGCACAGGTGGATATACTGCAATAGTGTCAAAATTCAGAGGGCAAAACCTTTACGCTCCCTAATTAAAGGCCGGGGGTTTAGGAAGGAGTCTGGTTCTGCTCTCAGGCTGAGCAACCAAAGCAGCTCAGTCCTTCCAGGGCACCACAAAGCTCACACAGATGATGCAATGAAAAATAGCCTCGCTTTCCTCCAATATTTCAGTGTGTTTGTCATTTCCAAAGTAGACTGCAGAAATATTGCATCTATCCACTGGTTACCGAAGGGAAAAAACCGAATTAAATAGGGCAAACAAAGCTGGAGCTAAGCTATTATGTATTTCAGATTGCTTAGTATGTGGCATGTGGACCAAATGCTTTAGATTATAAGGCATAAGCCTTTCAGAACCTAAAGTTATTTTAAAATTAAATGGATGACAGACACAGGTCTGCTGCATGGATTTGATTTTCTTTGTGTCTTAGCAGCAGTAGTAAGCAATGTCTGTAAGTATCTAATAAAGCTATTTTCTGCTATTATAGAGAGGTTTACTATGAGAAACAGAACTGACAGTACCACATTTTCAATAAAACAAATTGAACAGATTCTCAGAAATCTAGGTCACAGTAACAGATGACCTATACATGGTCCTAGTTTTTGATGCAACTGTCTAATCTGCTCTGAGAGTACTAGCCAGACATCATTCCTAATTGACCTTGATATTCAGTGAACAGAAAGAAAGCTAAAGCCACATGATATTTAAATCTTTAGCATAAAAAATAAATATATATATATATGGCAAACTTGAATGCATTTTGTTTTATAACTAGAATCTGGATTTGTCACGTGAACCTTGTCTGCAAACACGTTGATCATCTTAAACACCTGAATTTGAGACTCCATTTAAAGAAATAAATCTGAATACGACTAGATCCAGCACCAGAGGAAAGTTTTCACGTCCCTTGTATAACCGGATTTTGTAATGCAGCTGCCCTGTCAGACTTCCCTGCTCTTTCTCAGGAAGGTGTAAGGTTCTCTGGATAGATGAGAGCCGCTCTCATTCCCTTGGACCGGTCAGTTCAGCTTGCAGCAGAAGACCCAGATTTAAGGCACCCAGATTTAAGGTGCTGTAATTACCTAAGTGGGAGCTACTGCCAGGCCAGGGCTCTGGTGTGCGTGCAGCTGTAGGTGTGTCAGTCATATGGGAGACCAGGAATTAGAGCGTGTACGGTTACAGCCTGACCACCTCAGTCTATAGACCAGGCTGATCCTGTTTGTTCATGACATCAGACTTCAGATGCAGAGTTATTTACAGAAGGCACCACAGACCTTCTACACCAGAGGAAGGATGGAGTGAAGCACTTTTGGGCTGAAGTAAATCCATATTCTGCCAGGAAGCCCAAAAGAAACCCAGCAGTGAAGCCTTGAACGCTCGCTCACGTGACAAGGTGCTTTTCAAGCCAACTATAAACTGATTTAGGTTATGAAATAAAGAATCGGCTCATGTGCGATCGTCAGGCAGTTCAGATGGAGAGTGACCCGCTCCTGCGCAGGCAGAATTCCTGTTTGCAGGCTCACTGGGATATTCCTTCGCACACACGTGTATTTAGGTGGCACAACTGTCAATGCAGAAGGGGTTTGGTATCGAGATGCGGCATTTCGCACTCAAAATTTGCAGTTTAGTGCAGTGGTCACTCGCGGTGGTTGTGTTCATTCCTTTGTGTGATGGTTCAGGACAGCTGCTGGAGGCTCACGCTGTTTTCAGGCAGTACAGGGAAAGGAAGAATGGCTAAATCCATTTAAAAAGGTGATGTCAGCAGTCTGTCAGTGCTGCTTCTCACGAAAAAAGTCGTGCTTTCATGTTATCCTGAACGTAAAAACACCCGACTGTTGTCTTCCGAGTTCTTCATGTTTGAAACTTTGGAGTGATGTTAATCAATAGTGTGGTTTCGAAATGATTACAGCATCTGCTGGCTATTATTGAGCTAAAATGGAATTCTGAGGATGCCACATTTTTTGTTGAATTGCCAAGCATTATTGCTAGATTTCAGCACACCTGATGCATTTTTATTGGCAACTAACCCTGTAATGCAAGACTATATATTAATGAATAGTCAGATTCCAGACATGTCGGTCTCTTGCATCAGCTGCAGCTTCCCAGTCTGTTAGGAGTTAACAGGTTTCTTCTTGTTTCCCGAGTCTTTATAAACCTTCTATTGGAACAGCCGTAACCAGTTGGGAAAACTGACTTTTGAATTCTTTTATTTCTGTGTGCAGTTTAGGAGAACAGCCATCAGCATCCTTCTCTTGTGTGCACGATGGGGTTATTCCCATGCCCAAGCTGAGTTTCCAGATGTTTACAGGGGCAGGTTATGCCCAGACATTCCTTTTCTGGCTATTTTGATGAGGCAGAAGCTCTTTTTGCCAGCCTCTCATGGTCTCTTTTCCATTCAAGGTGATATGCTTAACAGGTATTTAAAATCTAAGACCCAATTGCAAAGGCAGAATTTAACTTTCCAGCATTTTTTCTTTTTTTAAGCATCACTTTCAAGGGGTGGGTTTTAAAATCAACCTCCAGATAAACACCAAATATTAGCAAGTCCTGGAGGTAACAGGAAAGGTTGCTGTATTTTAAGAATACCATGGTATTTAACCTAAAAGTGCTTTGTAGGTAGAACCATCAATATCCTTAACCTTTATTAAGAATAATTGGTAATATTTTTCTTCAAAGGCTTATTTTAGGTAGGACCTTCTGGGTTTGTAAGTACCAGCAAGAAAAAAAAAAAAATTAAAAATCAGACCAGTTTGCTTGTAATCCAGCCTGATTCTTATCACCTAAGTTTTACTGAGAAGTAATACACCCAAGCTATTGTATTACATCAGGAAGAGAATTCAAGGAAATTATATAATTATTCAGACAGAACCTACTGCTATGAAAAGTATTTACATTCATGTTTGTATTTCTAATGTTCTGAAATAGCAGCTGGAAATTATACGAGCCAGCCCCTCACATATACTGATGCTTTGTTAATTTTACAAGTAGCACCTTGGAAAGGATTTCATTTTTTTCCAAAATCATGTTGTTTTAGTCACTCAGGGTTTTGTTGCCCTGTGTTGCTCTGAGGAGCAGTGGAAGCCAGTCCATGGTCTGTCTCTAGGCTGGTGCAGAGCATCAGCTCAAGTCCTCCTCGCTGTCTCCCAGGTGCCCTGGAAGATGGACCCATTTTCCTCACTTTGAAATTCCTCCCTTTTCCTGAGCTCACAAGGGTTGTATCAACAAAACATCCTTAAGAGCAACAAACAGCCCAAGCTTTTGTTTTCTGTATTTTATGATACTTTTGTATCTCCACGGATCATAATAAAAACACACATTTCACAACTGCAACTCATCACACCTCTCAGTTTCATTGTTTTTCCCGGGTGAGGAAGAGCCAAGCCATTCCCGCTGGCACGTAGGGATGCTGCTGGCTGCTCTCTGACGCCCTACGTGCCCATGAGCCTTTCCAGAGGGTGTTTTATCTGGTGCTAAGTTGGCAGGGGAAGGTAAGATTTATGGAAAAATATGGGAAAATGAGGAGGAACAGCCCAAACCTTGCTGCTATTGGGGTGAAGGTTGAAGCGACTTCCGCCCCCCAGCCGAGGCGGGTGCGCAGCGAGGGGCAGGCTTTGCATCTCATCAAACCCGCTGGTTGGTTTGCTAATCTTGATAATTTCTGCTCATTGGCTCCAATCAGCGGATTAAAGCCCAGTCTCTGAGGAGTTCTCATTTTAACTCGAGACTGGGGGGGGAAAAAAGGAGGGGAAATGGGAGGTACCAGACACTGAATGGTTTGGTGTTTTTTTTGTTTTGTTTTTCTTATTTATTTTGGTATTTGCCAAGTTGACACAACTGAATAATGTCCTCTACACAACTGATACAGTAAATTTACTGATCCTTTGATGATGAAATCAGCTGCCCAGCCTCATCCCCTTACAGCCACTGCTGAAACCAAGTCCATTACACCATCACCACCACCACATCTCAGGCTAGACATCAGCTGCCTCAGTTACGAGTCTCTGCTTTTTATAAACACTTTGAGGTTTTTTCTGTCCTCAAAATTCTTTTATTTTTTTTTTTCTTTCCCCTCCCATGAATTAAAATTTCCAGCCAGATCATGCTTCTGCCTTCCAGACACAGGGCAGCGACCGCAGCTGAAAAGTAACCATATGGACTTCATGATTTTATGTACTGTGACAATAAAAGCTTTTATGACATTCTAGGTGGTTAAAAATGGCAGTAAGGACCTCTTAAACATGGCACAGTCATGTTGCTTTTCTGAACCGGCAGACCTGCCAACAGTGCATCAAAAGCTGTAATTTCCTGTGCACTGAAGCCCCCGATCTCTGCTGCCTCCAGCTTTGTGTCCCAGGGCTTGTGCCTGCGTGCTAACAAATCTCTATTGTCCAGCGGGGCGAATAGTGGCTGGGACCAAAGAATTGCTGTCTGGTTTCTATTCAAATCCAGGTAGTCAGAGATATGAATGGAGTTTCTGGAACAGCCATGTGAATAACCTCTGCTCTGCGTGGAAGCTGCAAGCGTTTAACGGGCCAGCGGGTCCGGACCCGGCGCCTTCGCTGCTGAAAGCAAAGTTGGAAATACACTTTTCCTGCTCCTCGTGGCTTTTAATACTTATTAACTTTTAAAAAATGCTCTATCGCATTCCTGGACAAAGTGAGGAGGGTGAAGCATCTCCTTCTCTCAACTTTATAAACTTGTTGAGGAATTTTACTTACAGTTTTAGAAACGAGTTGGTTTTGCTAAGAAACGGGCAAAGTTTATGCCAATTATTTTCTTAGAACATACTGGATTTATAAGCGTGCGTTGAGCGAATCTTTTATTGCATTGCACATAGTAACTGTGGACAGTTGGGTGGGCAAATACGGTGAATTTCTTTTGCAGTGAGTTATGAGAATTTTGGGTGCGATGGTTTGAGCAGGAACTGGAGGAACACTGCAAGTCCCCGTTCGGTTTACTGGGGTTTTGGGGTTTTTTCTAAGGGTTTTGGCAATTAATGGGAAGTGAATTAAGGCTGATGGATTCGGGGAGGAGAAACCTTCTTTCAAAGCTCGGTCTGCACAGAAAACTAAACCC
>NW_010286468.1:0-1271 GCF_000700745.2 Antrostomus carolinensis
ATTCTATGATTCTATGATTCTATGATTAGGTAAATCTTGACCTATGCTGTTTTGAGATTAATTAAAATACGTTATGTAGAAAGAGGAGCAAATGTAAGATAACTGATAAAATATTAAATACTTGCTTCATGACAGAAGAATGATATACAATTCAAAGTTTTTTTTAGTTCTTTAGTATATTTAAAATAAATAGTTTATTAAGAACATATACTTTAACTTTTTCAATTATACCTCACATAATAATTAAGGTGCACTGTAAGCTCACCACCCTGGATTTCAGGAGAGCAGATTTTAACTGCTTCAGGGATCTGCTTGGTCAGGTAACGTGCAGGACAGTTGGATCATACTCAAAGATCTCTTCCTCCAAGCCCAGGAATGATGCATCTCAACAAAGAGGAAGGCAGGCAAAAACAGCAGGAGGCCTGCATGGATGGACAGGAAGATCCTGAACAAACTTTGGATCAAAAAAGAAGCCTATAGAGGGCGGAAGGAAGGACGTGTTACCTGGGAGGAATACAGAGAAATTGCCCAAGTGGCCAGGGATCAGGCTGGGAAAGCCAAGACCCTGACAGAATTAAATTCATCCAGAGATGTCAAGGGCAACAAAAGAAGCTTCTACAGGTATATTGGGGAAAAAAGGAAAACTAGGGAAAATGTGGGCTCTCTCCAGAAGTCAATGGAGATCTGATCACCCAGGGCATTGAGAAGGCTGAGGTGCTCAATGACTTTTTTGCCTCAGTCTTCACTGGCAAAGGCTCGTGCCACACAGCCCAAGTCCTAGAAAGCAAAGGAAGGGTCCTTCTGAAGAGAAGGATTTGGGAGTGGTGGTAGATGAGAAGCTGAACATGATCCAGCAATGTGTTCTTGCAGCCCAGAAGGCCAACTGTATCCTGAGCTGCATGAAGAGAAGCGTGGTCGTCAGGTCGAGGGAGGCGATTCTCCCCCTCTACTCCATTCTTATAAGGCCCCACCTGGAGTACTGTGTCCAGTTCTGGAGCCCCCAACACAAGAAAGACCTGGAGCAGTTAGAACGAGTTCAGAAGAGGGCCAGGAGAATAATCTGAGGGCTGGAGCACCTCTCCTGTGAGGACAGACTGAAAGGGGTGGGGCTGTTCAGCCTGGAAAAAGAGAAGGCTCCAGGGAGATCCTATAGCAGCCTTCCAATACCTGAAGGGGGCCTACAAGAAAGCTGGGGAAGGACTTCTTACAAGGGCAGTTAATGACAAAACTAGGGGAAATGGCTTTAAACTGAAAGAGGGCAGGTTTAGATT
>NW_010286468.1:1385-20820 GCF_000700745.2 Antrostomus carolinensis
GAAGGTGTCCCTGTTGATGGCAGGGGGGTTGGAACTAGATGATCTTTAAGGTCCCTTCCAACCCAAACCATTCTATGATTCTATGATTTTATGATTCTATGATTCTATAATAATTTGCCAGTCAAGAACTGGAACTTGAAAACATAAACTTTTTTTTTAATAGTAGTCAAACAGCTGATATAATATTAAGGACTGAAGAAAAAAGAGAGCAGAACAGAACACATCATTATGTCACAGAATATAATCATAGTACACTTACAGCTTGACTAATGTGTAACTTATTCAAAGATGAAGCAGAATGTTTTGGGTTTTTTTTTTTTTTAAAAGAAAAGGTACAGAAATATAAAAATGACCAAATGTATAGAGCTTCCTGTGAGGACTGAATAAATATGATTAAACTCTTCAATATGGAGAAAGAAATGATTCACGGGAGCTCATGACAGAAAGCTAGAAACTCATGAAAGCCATGGAGAAGGAGAACAAGAATGTACTGTTCATTAACTCTTCAATACAGGAACTATTGGCCTGTCAGCCTCACCTTTGTGCCTGGGAAGATCATGGAACAAATCCTCCTAGAAGTATGCTAAGGCACCTGGAGGACAGGGAGGTGATTCCAGACAGCCAACATGGCTTCACCAGGGGCAAATGCTGCCTGACCAACCTAGTGGCCTTCTATGATGGAGTGACTACACCAGTGGACAAGGGAAGAGCTGTGGATGTCATCTATCTGGACTTCTGTAAGACCTCTGACATAGTTCCCCACAACATCCTTCTCTCTAAATTGGAGAGATATGGATTTGATGGATGGACTGTTCAGTGAATGAGGAATTGGTTGGATGGTCACATCCAGAGGGTTGTGGTCAACAGCTCAATGTCCAGATGGAGATCAGTGACAAGTGGTGTCCCTCAGGGGTCTGTATTGGGACCAGTACTATTGAATATCTTCATCAGTTATATAGACAGTGGAATCTAGTGCACTGTCAGCACATCTGCTGATGATACCCAGCTGAGTGGTATGGTTGACACCCCTGAGGGAGGGTATGCCATCTAGAGGGACCTGGACAAACTCAAGAAGTGCCCTCGTGTGAATCTCATGAGGTTCAACAAGGCCAAGTGCAAGGTCCTGCACCTGCAGGGGCATGCTGGGGCAATCCCCCATTATCAATATAGGCTGGGGGATGAAAGCATTGAGAGCAGCCCTGTGGAGAAAAGCTGCACATGAGTCAATAATGTGTACTCACAGCCCAGAAGGCCAACCCTGTCCTAGGTTGTATCAAAAAAAAAGCCTGCCCAGCAGGTTGAGGGAGGTGATTCTGTCCTTCTACTCCGCTCTGGTGAGACCCCACCTGGTGTACTACATCCAGCTCTGGAGTCCTCAGCACAGGAAATTCATGAACCTGTGGCCCTCTGCTGGAGTGGGTCCAGTAGAGGGCCACAAAAATGATCAGAGAGAAGGAACACCTCTCCTATGAAGAAAGGATGAGAGAGTTTGGGTTGTTCAGCCTGGAGAAGGCTCTGGAGAGACCTTTTTGTGGCCTCTCAATACTTAAAGGGGGCTTATAAGAAAGATGGGGACAAAATTTTTAGCAGGACCTATGGTGATAGGACATGAGGTAATGGTTTTAAATTAAAAGAGGGTAGATTTAAACTAGATGTAAAGTAAGGAAGAACCTTTTTACACTGAGTGAGGTGAAACACAGGAACAGGTTGCCCAGAGAGGTAGCAGATGCCCCATCCCTGAAAACATTCAAGGTCAGGTTGGATGGGGCTCTGAGTAACCTGATCTAGTTGAAGATCTCCGTGTTGATGGCAGAGTTCTTGGACTAGATGACCTTTAAAGATCTCTTGTAACCTATTCTGATTTTATGATTCTACACAGTTGCTTTATTTGTTTCTTCCACCATTTCTATCATTGGTGCTTTCCATTTTCCACCAAATGTTTTTTGGAAATGAGAGGCCAGTTACATAAGCCCAGAACTACTCTATTTGAAATCCAGAGAAGATCCTCGACTTCAGTAGAGTTTCTGCGTTTATAGTAGAGTATGCAAAAACACTGAATTTTAATTATTTTTTTTAATCCAAAATATAGTTCTTTGCAAACTCAGTTGACCATAGAAAAAGAAATCAACAAATTATGGACTACGTTGCATTTTACATTCATATCTGAGATGTTTTATTGACTTCCAGAGGAACAAGTCTCCTTCTGTGATTAGACTAAATAGGTTTTGGCCCAATCTAGCACTTTTAAAGTTGTTGTCTTTTTTCCTTTGTAGAGAAACATTTAAATAACATTCTTAAGACATTCACACAAAAGGGAGGATGTTCTAAATAAAGACTTCCTACTGAGATTGAATTCTATTGTTCTGAGACATTGCAGCACATATTATCTCTTCCTACTAAGATTCTACTCACCCTCCTACTGTATTTTCTAATTGAAAACTTTTTGTGGAAAAAAATGACAATTCTGTATTATGCTTGTGATTTTAAATGTCAACAAATTATGTCACTAAGCAACCTTCAGAAGAGAGTTTGCATCAATAATTGTGAGTTTCCTACCAATTGAGTGATATGTAAGTATTTGTAACTCATTTGGATTATCAGACAAGGCATTTCAGGGATTAACACTCTGTCCTCAGAATGTGAGGAGAATTCGTCAGGAAGCAGTTTATGAAATTTCTCAGTTTGACATTTTTGGGCTGTGACTACCTGTTGACCAAGACTTTATTTGGGACATGATATTCACATCAATGTCAGTGGCCACCTCATGAGACAGTTATTTGATTAAAAATCAAAATGAAGTGCATTTCTAAAGTAGATGAATGCAAAACTAGGTCACATACACAGAAATGGTGGTCCTACTTTCCGAGAGCAAGACAACATACATAAACAGAAATTAGGGGTCAACAAGGTCATGAAACACTTTGTGTGTCACACTTCAGGTGTCACATCACATAGTTATGGTCTAATGCAATCCTTCGGTGTATAAACAGGGGACAGCACTAGGAAGGCACTTATCTGCTTTTATTGGCTTCCTATACATATATAGTATAGATCAGGCCAATATTGAAATCTATTTGTGATGATTACCATTAAAATAATGAATAAGGTAAATAAGGAGACATACAGACATTAGTTTTATCAATTTGGAGAGAATGAAAGCACCCAATCTATTTATCTTGTCAAAAATTAAAAGGTGATTTGATTACAGTCCATAAATATTTTCACAGGGTGAAAATAAAAAATTCATTAATTTAGCAAGAAAGGGCATAATGAAGACAACTGTCAGGAATATGAAGCTGCACAAACTTGAATAAAAAGTTAGAATTTCATCGAGAGTATTGTTCATTCTCTATTAGAGTACATGGAGAAGCAGTACCTGCTGTAGCTCTTGTGTTTCAGATGAGAACAGTTCCTCCCATAAAGATAGGTTTTTATTACTATGTTTTGTGGAATTCAGTTCACACATTGTAGATTGTAGTTCCAATGTTTTTATATATTAATTTCAGGCTAACACAAACCCTTTTTTTTTTTTTTTTCTCCCCAAGTAAAATAATCTGTTTGCAGCTAGATAAAGCCCACTTAGTTTTTCAAATTTAGGATCATTAGATAATTTTGACTTTTATATTTTAATTTCATCATTTTAATTTTACATTTTATTATTCTTATTTTATTTTACTATTTCATTTTATATTTTAATTTTATTATTATTTTGCTAATAATCTCAAAGTACATTATTTTTCCTTTGAAAGATTTTTGAAAAATTTAAAAAAGTAAGTTATCACTTAATTTGCAAGTTGCTAAATTAAATCTAGATGGAAATGTAATAGCAAGAAATCAAGCTAGTCACGCTTTAAGAGTTTCCTTTGAAAAGTGGAAGTTTGTACTGGAAGTATTATTAAAACCAAAAGAATGGGTGATCCCTTTTCCAGAGATGGCAAGTTGTTTTGCAGGATGATCTAGTGCTTTGTTCCTCTTCTGTTACAGTCAAGGCTGGGAAAGGTTGCAGCTCTGCTTGTGGAAAGACAGACTGTATCTATCCAACTAATACTTCTCTAATAGTTAGCCAGCCTTTCTCTTTCATCTTTTTACTGGAAATCTCAGGTAAGTTCACCTCTCTTTTCCCTTCTTTTGAGTTTCAGATCAATACATTTGAGGGTTTTGTTTATGAAGCTGCTTGTCAAATGGGCTGTAGATAATGCTGAGACACTAATGCCTTTTTAGACTTCTGTTGTATTATATTTAGTTAATAAACTTGCTTAGTTTACAGTCAATATAGATGAAAGATTGTTTGTATGATGCTTGCTAAGTGTTATTAAAAAAAGATGCGAGTTGGACAGGGGAATGGATATTTGATACTTGTACCTTCAGAAAAAAAAAATGAGCTAAAGTAACTTCTATCTTTAGAGGTAAATATATAATTTCTCTTTAATAGTAACATTAGATCCAAGTTAAGACAGTGATAAATCTTGAAAATAAAAATGAGGCTTAAAGCATTCTTGTGAACAGCTCTCTTACTATTTCTAAAAGCCATCACAATAGAAGAAATATTTGTACAGTTTGTAAAAGACACAGAAAATAGAAGATTATAGGAAAGAACCATTATTACATCTCACAAGGCTTTATTTATGGAAGAAACCAAAGTCTTGTTTTCAACATATTGGCTGTATTCCCCTCAGTTTGTATTCCAGTTGGGGTCAGTCCTTTGGTCACACTGTGAACAACATTTGATTTTATGTGGAAGAGAGCTAAGACTGAATGCATGGGAATTCTCTAAGTAGACATAGGAAAACATTAACAAAAATTATAGCTGCACATAATACACTTCAGCAAGTATTAGTTATTAAATTGACAGGTCAATCAAGGTCTTCCAGGTTTATGCCAACATAACTGCACACACTCCTGAGAAGATAATTTGGGCCATTAATATATTATCTTAGATGATTCCTTAATGCAAACATGTAAATTGCTAACACTGAACCACATTAATTAAACTACATCTTCTTAATTACTTGTAGACTTCTAAAAAGGCAGTCAAATGTTGCAGATACCAGTTTATAACCTTTAATGATGCCCTGTTATAGGAGATCCTATTATACTTCCATGATATCCTCTATAAATTGGCTGCTCAATTTAATTGGCACAGCAGTATTACAGTTCATGTGCATGCTGTTCTCGATTTCTGTTCTTTAGAAACTTTGTGTAGGCTAAAAGGGGCATTCATGATAGAAAATCTTTTTGACTTCAGCAAGATTCTCTATCAGAAACAAAAAATATCAGGACACTGCATACCTCAGTTTCAGCACGTTGTACTTAAGCCCACCCAATTTTGCCACTCTTTTCCTTAACTGCATTGTAAGAGTATCTTCAAGTATCCAAACTGAGAAGTTAATGCTAATACTACTAAAAAGCCATCAATGCCATATTTTCATTATGTCCTTTGGAACTTCTAGTCTTTTTTAATGCTTAGGACATTTTACTATTTTATAGTATAAATAAGAAGAATGTCTTTTTTTGTTCTCAACTTTTTTCAATATACTCATGAGAATGATTTTAAGTTCTTAGCTCATAATTTCTCACTGCTTTAACCTTCATGTTCCTTTTCCCCATAGATTCTCTCAACACAGCTATGCAGTATAAAGTTTGCCATGTTTAATTTAGAATGTAAGATCCGAATGACAGAGGTCTGTCACATTTTCTATCTGAAAGAGTCAGTGCACACTTGGGAGACTAGAAATAATAAAAACATATAACAAGACTCAATATTAACACATATTCCCAGGCAAATTTCCTTGTCCCAAGATGTTTTTTACTTCTTATCATTGAACAAATGAAAATGTATATTGAGATTACCTTGCGCATATATTTTGAAATTAGAAAGTACATTCAATTTAGGAACAGATATTTCCTCTTGCTTAGCTTGTATTTCTGAAACAAAGTGCTAGCAACAGTTAGAGGTGATAATCAGAAGACAGAATGAAAGAGGAAGGTGCTCAAAATAAAATTTATTAGATGGTGTGGGAGTTTTTAGTCAGGAAAAAAGGATGGCTTTAAGTGGTCTGCTTGTACTTGTAGCCTTGAAGAAGAATGAGCACAGAAAAGAGTTTTGGTTATGGGGGAAAAAGAATGGCATATTAACTACAGTTCAAGAAATATTTTTGTGACATAGTGAGGCATAAAGATCCCATGTATAAAACAGTCATAACAAAATTATTAGTTATAATGAATTCATAAAAGAAAGAATAAGAATGTGAAGAAAGAGGTAAAGGCTAATTTTAGGTTACATTTGGTATGGGAAATTTAGCAGAAATCCTGGTGATTCTGTGTGGTGAAATTTTCCTATTTTTAAAAATTAAGCACTCAGTAAATTTTCCAGAGTGCTATGGGTTGTGACTAGTTTGTTTCTTTCTGAAATACACAAAGATGTAGCATAGAGACATACAAGCCTGGTACGACATTGGGGACATTGAGAAGAAGAGATCCAGGGTGTGGCACGGGGGATATAACACCAGGAAAAAGAGTAGAAACTCAAAAAAAGGTGTGTAAAAATTTTAACTGCATTATTATTCTTTCTTTTTATGTTACAATTCTATCTGGACTAATAATGATTAAACTGTTCAGGTTTCACTTATTCTAACTATAAATTTTTGGCTTTACTTACATATAGGGTGTACTGCTTCTTTGCTCTTGAACAACATCTTCAGCTTAACAATTTCTCTAAGGGTCTGACCTTGTAAGTCACATTACATCACTGAGCAGCATAACTGATGTAATGACTATATGACTATGTTACATATAGCATATTTTTAGAAATTATTTTAAAATATAACTTAGTGCTTTTTAAAAACTAATTTTAGACATGTAAAACTTTGTTATTTTTTTTTTCTAACCATAATGAGAATAATTTAATTTTAGTCTGTTCTAAATCAGTGAAAACTGAGACCTTCTCACCGTTGCCTCGCTGCTGGACCCGTGGTGGTGACTCTTCTTGCTGCCCTATGACGACTCCTTGCTTGATTTCCCATCTTTCATTCCATCCTGTCCTATCACTATCCTCTTTATTACTCTTCTTTTTGTAATAAAAGGTGTTCTGGGAGTGCGGCATGTGATCTCGTTTGTGTCTTAATCTCGCTCTTGGGATCATATTGAAACCTTCCCCGACATCGGATCGGGACATATGTTCCAGGGACTGCCTGGGTTTTGGCATTAGTTGAAGTGGAACTGAAGCAGACTATGCTCAACTCCGACATTGTTTCTTGTCATGCAGAAGAGGTTATTATATTATGTAAAAAAAATCAGAAAAAATGTTGATTCATTATTAATAAGCTAAACATGGAGAAATATTTTGACAGTCATTTAATCTGGAGCTGATTCACTCATGCATGAGAGATTTAAAACACACCCTTTTATGGATTATTGGCTCACTCCACTGGTTTTATTGCTTGGCTGAAAAGCAGTTGCTCAGGATTAACAGTAGTCTATAGTAGAGGATCACTATACTCAGACTTCTATTTAAGTTACCTAAAATTTTTGCCATGTTTTATTTTCATTTGCTATTTTGTTGCTGTCGTTTAGAAAACAGGATTGGGGAGTTTGTCTGCTTCATGTTTTGTTCTGTTTGTTTTGCTTTACTAGAGTCCAAAACCCCAAACTTTGGTTCATTTCCTAATTCCCTTGGTTTTTGGTGGTTTTTTGGAGTTGAGGCTTTTTTTTGAGTTTTATTTGTTTGTTTTGGTTTGTTTTGTTTTCTACTCTGCATTTTAAATAATGAGCTTTGGGAGAAATTATTTTGCCAAAATTTGAAATCCATCAAACATTATGAATTAAAATCACCCCTCATGTGATTTCACTGCATTCATTAGTGCTGTGCCAGAGATTAATGTGGCCTCCTGAGTTCTTATTTTGGCAATGAAAATAAATTATTAAAATTTATATTCTTGGACCTGTATACTTTTCTTAGTAAAATTGTAAAATAGTATAAAATAATGAATATTTAGTAATAAATCTGCAAAATCCATCTATCCTTTCATCACTTTATTTAAAATATTATTTAAGGGGCCATTATAGAGAAGGTCATAGAATCAGATGGTTTTCTCACTTGTACCTTTAGTTTCCTCTCTTTTCATACCTAATGTTATTTTCCCATACCTCTGTTGTGAAACACCAATAATGTTATTTTTCCCCTTTCTCAAACATCAAAAAAACCTATTGAGCTTCTCCAGAGAATTTCACACTGGAGATATATGAGAAACAACAATATTTTTTTTTACACTCTGTCCAGTGATAAAATCATGCAATTTATCATTTTCTGTTCTTTAAGTGAACTGGATAAGGATTTTTAATCAATAGTTGCCACCTCTAATTGCATCCTTTGTTTTTCCTGTCTCTCTGGATTCCTACTAAATCATTTAAAAATTATATGCTTTACCATTACTCATAAGAGTACATTGAAAATATTGAAACCCCAAAGTACCTTGTAAACAGATGGGATAGAATTTTAACAGAATAGCACACTTTTTAGGTTTTGGTACAAGTGTGTTCATTTACTTTTTTACATTTTACTTAAATAACCTAAAAGATTAAGGATTATTCTAACCTTACACTAACAACACTGATAACATGTAGTTCATACTGATAATGATATCTGGAAGAAGGGATGTCCCATTGAGTAGTTAGCTCAAAAAGTGTCAGTATTAATGAGCACAGCTGAATGTATTTCTACTTACTGATTTTTTTTTTTTTCATTGAAAATTAACCTTTAAAAGTAACATAGCTTTGAAAACATAGATTTTTATTTTTAGCTACGATTGTTTTTTTGTTAGGTAAACATTAATACCATCAGATGGAAATGAAGTGATTGTTTTTTTCTCCCTCTCATTTGATGCTGAAATTTCACAAGTGAGGTATGGTTATAAAATGGTCACTTGTGCTGTCATCGAACTATGTTTTTCAGTCTCATCATAATCAGTCAAATATGAGATCTTGTTTAGCATAAAAAATATATTGAAGTTTGAGAACTAATTGCTAACATTTTCCTGATAAATCCCAAAGTATTATTTATAAAGCTTACTAGTGCATGCCAAATGCTAATAAGTAGATCACAATAAATTAAATTTACTAGCTAGCAATTTTATGAATTTTCATAATTCTGGATAAAAATGGAAATGACCAATTATTTCTATTTGTTAAATTTTACACTCTGTTGTCTGCATATAAAGCCAACTTAAAATAATACATGATAAATTAAGTTTATAAGGTTGGTTTTTAATTCTGGCATAACTCGTTTCAAAGTCAGTGTCGTACCATAGTAGTCTTCTTGCAAAGTTCAAAAGGGATTACAGTGCATTTTAGTCTTAGATTAAACAATATTATTTTTATTCTCTATAAAAAACCTATGTAAAAATCCATAACCTTGATCTTTTTATCAGTGTCATATCAACCTGCATTAATTTACCAGATGTTGTCAATTTGTAATTTACAATTCGAATATTATACTAATTTTACATGCTGCCTTAACAGAATTATAAATAAAAAGGCGTTTCTATTATCGTAGCATAATAAAATGCAAAGTGACATGTTACTAGTATGATTTTTGACAGCATTTTTAATTAGAAATAGTTAACGGACTCAGTAGATCATGTGAGTGAATGCTACTGTCCTAGTTTATATTTCACATTAAATCTGGTCAGATTAGTTACATAAAGTAAAACTAATACATTATAAAAGAATAAAATTGTTGTTCACCAGAGTAAGCTAGAGGTAGAGTTAATTATTTCCCTAACTTGCACATTATCAGTGAATGTCACAACATGATGCAAAACTTTCAGCTTCATCTAAAGCAGTTTCTTTTATTTGTCCAGTGAAATCCTAATATACTCAGAGAGTTCCATCAATTTACAACCACAAAAAAGCAAGAAGAAAAAGAAATACTGTTTTAAAAAAATCACATATCTGACAGCTGCTTTTTAAAAAGTTGTGTAAGGCTTTCATTGACATAATGATGTAGAGAGTAACATCTACATGTAGATCATTCTGCAGGCAATTGAGTATGCATTATTTATTCTGAGTATAAGAGTGTGAGGAGGTATCTGGTCTTTTTGATCTACAATGAAATTACAGTTGTAGCTATAAACTTTGTTGTCAAAGTATATTTTTGCTTTCCATAAAGTGAAGATCAGATAAATCACATAGAACAGTGACAGATTCACGTGATCTGCACCTGTTTCCTCCACAATTAAATGTACTTTGGCCAATGTGAGTTCAAGAAGTTTATGTCCAAGAGTTTAGAATAATAGAGTTGATAATCCTTTCATATAGCTCAAAGAGTCAATTGAACTATAGCTTCAGTATGTTCATCTATCCAGTCAGGGAGACAGGGCATCTATCTGTGTTCAGAAAAAACATTTTTTTAGGCAGAAGGAGTATGATTCTTTTTAAATCTTACAATACTGTTGTTAGAAAGAGAAAATATTATGAAAATGAATATCTCTTTCACTGCGATAAACTATAACGTATTACTATCACTAATGAAAGAACTATATGTGCTGTGATTACAAAGTAAATATTGCTTTGATTCAATGTGTTTATTTTTTTGTCAGAATTCTGCCTTGGATACTGTTTTGGAACCTTACTAAAGCCATTGAAGTAAAAGCAATCTGTATCTATCTATTGTTTTATGAAAAATAACTACTTCTAATTTTTTTTTCTCATTTAAAATAACAAGAAAAAAAAATGGTTCGTATATTTCAGTCTTCTTGGAACAGCACACCTACATTGATGACTCCCTGCAGGCAGGTAATTTAGGATTATGTAATTCCATAGATGTTTGGAAAGGACATACGGGAGTCTCCTATTCCAGACTGCATCCTGAAGCGGGAGCACTGCCAACACTAGGCAGGTCAGCTGGAGTTCTGTGTATGTGAGTGTTTAAAAACTCCAAAGTTCCACAGACTCCTGTGGGCAGCCTGACCATTGCTGCAGTACCCTTGAAGTGAAAAGTACATTCTTAATGGTGAGCAAAGATCAAGACAACAGCAGGACTGGCTCCAAAACTGCAGGCACTAATGTGTATTTTTTTTATGGTGCACTGTGCTATGGAAGCTGTTTAAATTAACCTTAACCATGGAAGAACTGCCTGCAGTATTCTCCCCAGTTGTTCATTTGAAGCATTCCACACAATGTGAAGAAATCTGAAACACAATCTTTCTAGCCAAGGGACCCTGGTCCAGCTGAGCTGCTTCCACAGAACGTCATTGTTGTCTCATTGGTAGTTTGCTTCACTTCTATGTGCATTCAGACAATTTTCCATGGAGAGCTTATTTAAAAGGCACAAAACAATGTTGAGGTTTTTGTCCTTTGGAACAGGAACTGTCCCCTTTACAATATGCACCAGGTTGGCAATTCACTCACATAGCACTAATAATTGTAAGTCTGTGAAAAAGAATGTAATCCTTCTGTGCAAGATAGGCACAAAGGAGTACAATTAAATAGAATTTGTAAATTATTTTTACAGTGGAGAAAAATATATCATTTCAGTCAAGCCATCTTGCTAGTAGTGTCAAGATAAAATGGTGTTTAAAATGAAGTTAGCCTTCTCTAAATGCTTTCTTAAGTATTCTCTTCTTACCAGCTGCAATTCTTAACACTTCAGGCATCACAAGAAAACATGCATAATAATAATAATAATAATAAAAAGATAATATTTCACCACTTACGCTTTGGAATTTGTCACAAGAAAAAGTTTGATTGATCAAATTCAAAATTAAATTTTCAAGCAATTATAAAATTATATAATTTCATGGCTTTTTCAACACAAATTTGATCTAATATTTAATCTTTTTTATGATGTTCCATTTCAGCATCACGAGGGTGAACTATACGATATGTACCATTTGGTAAAGGGAAGAGCATAGCAACTGAAGTACTGAACAGATATTGTAGTGACACCAACTAATAGGAAGAATTTATTTTCTTTATTCTTTAAATTTAAAATTATTTCCTATTTTGACCAATTATCTCCTACAACAAAACCACATGTCAAAATATCTCAGGGATCCAGGATTTCCTGTGAAATAAAAAGTTGCAGGATCCCCTGTGTAATAAATCAAAGTTAGTGGCACTTTTCAAAAGTTAAGTTTCTTTTTCTGCTTCATACTTTTAGTATTTTACACTTTAAACTTCTTCATGTTTCAATCCATGCATAACATCTCGAATCTAAAAAGCACTATGAGCTTGAAATCAATTTCTTAAAGTCAGAAGATTGACACTAAGAAACATTCTAATAGTCACTAACATATCTCTTTACAGTTTTTTAACAGAGAAAACTTCTCCTCCCTTCCTTGCAAAGGCCTGGGCTGAGGCAAATTTCTCTGCAGAGGAAAGAATAACTTCTAAGTCAAATTGGTCTTGATCCCTTCCTTTGAGATTGTTCACAAGAGTTTCATTCAGGTTCCTCTACAAAGCTAAAGATTTTACCCTGTGAGTACTGTATATGAAGGCTGAAATTCCATCACCAATTCATGTTATATCTGATCATCAACTTACAACTGAACAGTCAGTTGAGTGTGATGGGAAGGGATGGACAGGAGAGGAAGAGCTGTTGCTCAGGCAAGAGCTGACTGTTCTCTGATAGGAAATGGCATCTGTTCCAGTACTACTGAACTCTTCCCAGGGCACAGATCATAGCAGGAATAAGTTCTTTCTGTGCTACTTCAAGATAAATGGTGACTCAGACAAAACTGGCCAGAGAAATCCACTGCACAGTTCAGGAGAAACAGAAAAAAAACAGCCTGTTCATTGGGTCCCAAAATATGGAGCCTACCATAGGCAGCCCATTAAAAAGATGAGGTCTCACTGTGGCTGCCATTTTTGTTATACAATAACTAAATCTCAGCCTAGATTAACTGAACAGATTAGCAGGATATAATTGCTACCCTTCTTACCTTGGCAAAATTATAATGAAAATTGTTTTTTCTGGCATTTCCTTCTCCTGTATTTCTGCAAAGTATCTGTTTAAAATGAAAGAAAAAATGAATGGATGAAATTGAGATTATACATGCACACTTTTTCTCTCACTCTCACTCATGCACATGCTCACACACATACATATTCTATGTGACTTCGGAAATACCAGTAATTATGTCTCCAGATGCACTGGAACAGGAGGACAAAAAGCAAGGCTATATATACAGATTATTAAAACCATGAAAAACATCAGGTGGTAAATTAAATCCAAATTTGGCTTTCTCAGCTAAACAAGCCATGCTAGATTGTGGTTTGTGAGATTAGAATTTTACAAAATATTTTTTCTCTTCAGGAAAGATCAGTCCATAGTGAAGTGTTGCAAAGAAATGGACAGTTAAAAAAGTTACCAAAGATGTTTTATTAACAGCTTAATTTAAGTGATGAACAGAATAGTAAAAAACCCTCAGTCCTGAGATCAAAAATTCCATTTCTAAAGGAAGCTTTTATGACAATAAGGGGAGTATTTCTGGAAAAACAAATGAATCCACGAAAACATAGAGGCTCTTGGAACAGCACACCTCTCAGATGAATGAGAATTCACATTAGCATGTAGTAGCATACCTCAGCCAGAGATAAAGATTGATGTGCCAAACAATTTCCTTACTTCTCTCCTGATATGTGTGTGCTCTTTAAACTATATGTGGAGAAAGGAAAGCAACAGACTGGAACCTTAGTTTAGATCTTTGTTAAAGCTGTTGCAAGTGGTTAGTTTTTGGTTTCCAAATGTTCCCTCTCTCCAAGCCTACCTTCTCAAAATCCTTTTGAAAGTGATTATTTGAGAGGTGTTTTTAATTTTATTACTTTCTTCTTCCTACTCTTTTTTTCAGAGTAAGAAAAACATGGAAAAATAGGGTGATGGATTGATATATATAAAATCTTGTCTTTCTAAAAACACATACCTGCACATCCATACACGTTCTAGAGAGGTTTTGAATGCAAGAAAGGTGCATCATTAAATTACAGGAAGTTTTTTGGTTCAGGATCCACATTAGTCCAGAAGTTCAATCTCAGATTCTGAATCAAGTCTTATAAATGTCCAAGAAGTTAGTTTTAGTTCATGGCAAGCTATCTCTCATCATTTATAGAGAGAGATGATTTACCATTATAGTCACAGTTACATAGTTGTATATCTAATCACCTTCCGGATGAGAGGTCGCTTGCATTTGGATGGTTTGGAATATATAGGACAGTTGTGACAACTTGCACCAAATCCATTATTCGGACATTTCCTAGCTTTCTCTCTTACTAGCAGGTGTATGAAGAAACTCCCTTCTCCTAATTTAGAAATTTTGTCCTGTATCTATATTTTGTCTCACTTGTTTAAAAAAAAAAAAAAATCATGTAGGATAGTGTTTGGTTTGGTGTGTATCAACTGTTAAATCTATTTACCTGATAGCACAGAAGAGAATAAATGCAATATTTTTCAATATTTTTGCACCATAAAAGCACTATATAATGGGAGCCCCTGCTTTCTATGCTATGCAGTATTAGGAAGACAAGGCCAATTAATGTATTATATGTAGTCATACAGAAATTAGATGTTCAAGAAATACCAATGGTAATGTGTAAAACACACGGTAGTGTGTTTTGAAATGTTGACTGCCGGATGGCTAAAGCGCAAAATAGGCAGGCTTAAATAATTTTATAGTAATTAGAAATAAATGGCTTTGAAAAAGTAAATTCTCTCAAGGATCTAAACTTTTTTTCACTCTGTGCCACCTATAGCATCATATCAGAGTGTCTTTTTACATTTATGAAATCCAAATAAAATATTAGAAGGTAGAAAAAATTTTTTTTGAGGTTAATAATCTGAAAGTGTTTTTAAAGCTCAGCAAAATAATTGTAACTTATCAGCATTTTCAAGTTTCTGAAATGGGGAGGTGCTGAATGAAAACTTTAGATTTCAGAGACAGATTAATAAGGCCACCTTTCTATTGATATCACATTGTTCCTTATAGTGAATTGTCCGTCTCATTCTTTGGTTATTTTGGGCAGACCCCACAAAGTGAAGCTTACACCATTTAAAACTTTATGAATCAGTAAAGACAAGGCCTTTTGGGGGCATATATTCTGATAATAATGTTACTTTATCCTTCAGAGTAATACGCAAAAAATATAAATAAGTAGATGGACAGAAATATGGTATCTGACGAGAATTAACTGTTAGAAGAAGGAAAGTAGACTACTGCAGCCCTTGATAAGGTGCATCTTTATTATTTCCGTCTCTTAATCAGATTTATTTCCATGTGTGCTGTCCACTACTACCCTTAAATCTCTTTCAGTGTGCCACCTTTCACAAGTCCTCCCAGTCATACTGTCTTGGTTTTGGTTTATTTTTCCCAGATGCATTCTCCTGTGCTTTTCCATGTCTATTGAAAGTTCATGTGCCATTCAAGATAATACATTTCTATTAGTATTTTTTTTTGTTTCATTCATAAAGATTTGTGCAGCTATAAAACTGTACAGATGCTATCTATATACTTACATTAAAGGTACACAAATATTATAATATTTCATTTTCTGCATCCTAAGGAAAAAAAATACAGTTGTCTGCTTCTAGATGGTCAATTGAACTAGTAATTACTTTTGAACAAGTGGGTTGGTTGTTTCCTGCTTGAAATAATTACCGAATGAAGCCTATACCAGGGTTATCAGCACTAACAACTGGTGTATTGGTGAAAAGAGTTTCTAAAGCACTCCTATCAATTTTTTCTTTTTTTTTTTTTTTTCCCCCCATTTGCCAGATGGAGAAACAGATGGATGTGTAATGCACACAAAAATGAAGTACATGATCTCAGCTTTCAACCAGCAGCCACAGTGAAATGTACAAAAATGAGGTGTAGCTACTCTACAGTTGTTTGCTGCAAAGGGATTGACTTATTGCTCTAAAACCAAATTTCTAAAGTGAATATTTTGGTTTTCAACTGTCAAAAGCTCAATTAGAAAGTTTATATCTGAGCAATATAACTACCACTGTTATTAGTGTGATTAAGGCTGCAAATAATCAGATAAGTGATAGCACACTGCTTCATTAATTCTTTAAGGTTCATTTTTATGGCTTTTGATAGGTGTTCTCTACTTATGCTATGCTGTCTCTCATATTTTTAAAATATCTGTGTTTAGTATTTGTTCTCAGTGGTTATATGCACTATGATTAAAATGTTGATTTTCAGCAATGATAGTTTAACTTTCAAGTATAATCATATATGTCATGTTTTTTTCTCCTATAACTGCATTATTCCCTCACTCACAATATAATTGACATTTCAGTCTCAGCATAGTAAGAACACTATCACAGTTGTAAATGCATTGTCAGATTGTGCTTTGGTTTGCCAAAACTGTTCCTATATTAATTTGGGGTCACTGACTGTTAACAATATGAAATGTCATGAATATGAACTAAATCAATGTGATTACCACAGTGGAAAAATTAATCACCTAGCTTGTCTTTATCATTTGACTACCAACAGATAGGAATCTATAAACATAAAGGCAAATAAAAAGTACCTAGCTATGCTCTTGCATATTTATACTCTTGATAATAATATCTTTGAAAAGAAGCCCATAAGGGATGCATTCAACTGTTGATGTAAAAAACTGAGGGAAAAAATGTTAAGTAAATTAACATAATTTACAATCCTTTTTCTAACTCATAATACATATTCATAATGTTAGGTATAAAATACTTCAGTAAAGAGTCAAGGATTAAGTAGGGAAGGTGTAAGGAAACAAACAAAAAGCAAGCCAGAAGGTTTTTATGCTGGCAACATGGAGCCTTTTTTGTTTCCATAATCACCTGCAGAAAAAACTTAGATACACACGAGAGGACCTGATAAGCATTTAAGGGGATTATGTTTGGAAAACAAAGCTAAAAGCTTTTGGTAGCATTTGTGTTACAATGAATGCTTAAAAACCAAACTAGAATAATACATTTGAATGTGTAACTGAATTGCAAAGCCAAGACAAAAGCACAGAAGTCAGATCAGTTGATGAATGATTCTGTATTACAAAATAAAAGGAAAGCACATATTTCCAAGCAGAATTGCAATCAAGTTTATTTGCTATAGCTAAAGGAAAACTGTGAAATTTGACACTGGAAAAATTTGACATCTGAAGGATCAAGTAGCTGTAGAGCACATATGACAAATTCATTGCTACATACATAATTCTTTAGACATACATAATGAATGTGCTACATGTAAAAAAGGGAAAAATGAGAAATAAATCCATATTAATATTATATTATTAATATTCTTAATTTGTTACTATTCCACACACTAAGTGAGCTGATAATATTTTTCAGAACTTAGTCACTGAAGAATTGTTGACAAATGACAAATGTTCTTAAAAATTAAAACAAGACACAAAAATTAAATATGACCTGGTATTACCTATATACCTTAAGTTCAAAGAATAGTTTGTAGAATTTCTTTACAGATTAAGGCAGTAACAAAGGTTCCTGCTCTAAATTGATCTTTTTTTATTCACTGAAAGAAAATAATATAAATATTTATTTTCTTCATTGCTTGCTTGGGAATCATTATAAGTCTCTCTTAATTTAACGACTTCAATGTGCTTAGATGATTTAATATTAATCTGTTTTTCTACAGTTGTTCTTTAAACCTAATCAAAACACCAGAATAGTATAAGAAACACTGCTATTGGCAATAACACATAACTGTTATACTTTCTTTAGAGAACTCTTTTCCTCTTCCATCTACCATCTTCTTACTTCTCTTCATTCACCAAGTTTCAGTTCAGAATTTCAGAAATTCTATGTGTGACAACTGTTCAAGACACCACCATTCCTGAGAACAGAAACTTATGATAAATGTTATGTATATTGAGTGTATATTTACAATTTTTAATCTTAATTTCCTTTACACTTCCTCTTGAGTATTTACCACTAACATGGTCTATTTGTCCTATTGTCTTTGTCAGCTGCATGTAGCTTGGGTTTGTTTACAAAGGTTCAGTTTAATGACACTTTTTAACAATTCTCAGCCTCCTTAACTTCCAGTAACTTTAATATCCTACATACTCGACTTACATTGACAGCTGGAGACTAGGAAAGGCTAAAAAAAAAAAAAAAAAGCAAATCCATATTTTGCAATTATCAAATCCCTCTTTTATCCATAAACCAATATATTTTAAAAAATAATAATTGTGCCCATTCCTAGTTTCAGTTGGCTTAGAAAGTTTTCTCTATTAGTGCAACTTTTCATATCTCTTCTCTTTTATAACTACTAAAAGATTCAAAACCTTACTGAGAACTACTTTTATTGTTAGTCCCCAATGTCACCAATGATTCTGAGAAGTTGACCGAATTACTCCCTAGATCAATTCCCAACTGTTTGAACACATGTTCATAGCCCACCTCTGTTAGACACAACTGAACATGCAATGAATGAATATAATAATAAATAGATTTTTTTCCACAGAAAATTCATGACTGCAACCCAGTTCCTTTATGAGACCCAAATCCAGGATTTGAAAACTGGGTTAACCTTAGTGGAAAAAGCTGGGAAAAGAAAAATTAAATATTTTTAAAGATTTCTGGGTTTTAGCACTGTGGATATTCTAAAGACTAATAATGAATTAGTACACATTTTTATTAATTACTTGATATGCTGAGGAATCCAAAACTTTTAATACACTCTGAGCTTCCTGGACAATTCTTAAATTCCCCACTTAAAGAATTAAAATTCAATGTACTACTTCAAAAATAACTCTAACATTAATAGATAAATAATATATAGCTGAAGACTGAAGGAATAATAGATTACAGCATTCAGTATCAGACAGCATATTTAAAAATTATGGGTCAAATACGAAAAAATACCAACATAATTGGGATGTCCTTATTGGAGGTCAACATGTGTATCAGAGGAAAATGCTAAAATTCAGCAATATTTTAACTAAATGACGAAGTATTAAACATTTGGCAATTACAGATCTTTACATACGGTAGTGTTTTCACTGAAGCCTGAATCATAGAATCATGGAATCATAGAATGGTTTGGGTTGGAAGGGACCTTAAAGATCATCTAGTTCCAACCCCCCTGCCATCAACAGGGACACCTTCAATTAGACCAGACTGCTCAAAGCCTCATCCAGCCTGGCCTTGAACACTTCCAGGGAGGGGAATTAGACCCCTTCGGGGGGGGGGCCAGCCACAACTTCCTTGGGCAACCTGTTCCAGTGTCTGACCACCCTCACAGTGAAGAACTTCTTCCTAATATCAAATCTAAACCTGCCCTCTTTCAGTTTAAATCCATTTCCCCTAGTTTTGTCATTAACTGCCCTTGTAAGAAGTCCTTCCCCAGCTTTCTTATAGGCCCCCTTCAGGTATTGGAAGGACACTATAATATCTCCCCAGAGCCTCCTTCTCTTTTTCCAGGCTGAACAGCCCCAA
>NW_010286469.1:0-13852 GCF_000700745.2 Antrostomus carolinensis
CATGTCTCTGTAATTGCCACCAGATCATAAAATCATAAATTTTAGATCCCTTTATACCATTCTAGGCATAAAACGTCACCTTTACACCCCAGGTTTGGCAGTCTGAAAATGCTAGAGAATGAAATAGATCTCACAGAATTTGGGGGTCTCCAGCCTGCTGTTTATAGCTCCTATTTCTCTGACTCCTATCCTTTTTTGGGCCTAAAACAAAGCCTGGTGAAATCAGCAAGAGTTTGTCAACCATCTCAGCTATGTACTGGGTTAGATCTCACACCTCCAGTGAGGGCTGGGCTACACAGGAGAGCCTTGCCGTTTACAAATTACAAGCAGGGACTGACACATTCTTGTAAATATACAGAAGGGATCTGTGTTTTACAGAGATAAGGGAAAGTGGAGAATTACTTTCTCTTTTCCCAGCAATTTTTCCACACACACACATTGTATTTTGTCAAACCAATCTAGTATCCCAAGTCAATGAGTTATTGACAGGCTGATGACATGAACATTCACAGCTTTAAATCACTTTTTCTTTGAGAACTTTTAAATAACTGCATTTTTGTTCAAGGAAATCTTGACTTTAAAACAAAAGGCCTGCAGGGAATCCATAGATTGTTAATTGTGAAAGATAGGTCTTGTGGTTTTCCATGCTGCTGATCATATATAGAATCCCAGATGACCAGCAGATCTCATTTTATAATCATGTTGCGTGGGGAGTTCAGACTGAGTGTTACTTGTAATTCTGTCACTTATTTCTACTGTTTCTTTATGTCTTCAGCGTTCTTGGTCTGTCCTCAGTCTTTCACATTTTGTACTGTTGCTTTATTACAGTGTTTTCCAAATTTTTGAAGTAAAAGTCTTTCAAGATGAGCAACAGTCCTTCCTTGGGAACTGACTGAAAGCCAAATGATCTTTATTCATATAGCTATTGCCTTACACATCCCCTCTTTGGAAATCACTGTTCCATTGTATGCTATTGCTTCCTTGTCCCTACAAGCCTTGATGAGTAGTAAAATACAGTGTTGACATTTGAAATACTGTCACTGGCATGGTCGATGCGTGAGTGGATGACTGACAGAGTTTTCTCCTCAGAGCTGATTTTTTGGGGGGCCTCTCTGCAATTTCAGGCTCTAGTGATGGGGTTTTTTTGTATCAGTTATGCTTGCCGTGCATTTTCAAGCCTTGCTTTGCAAACATACATGAGGCTGTTCTTTTCATTAGAGTTGCTATTGTCCATGCCCATCCAGTGCCTTGTTCTTCAGCTGCTCCAAAAGATTTGTGCAGCACTTCAGAAATAACAACTGCATCACAGGAGTTAAATATGAAAAGATGTAATTCAGAACTTGCACAGCCTTTACATGCCAGTCACAGACTGTCACCCAGGGTGTATTATCAGCTTGAATAAGCTTCCCATGTTTTAGGTTCACAGTTTGTCACTACATTGTTATTTTCATTGCTGTGTCTTTGATCTCACAAAAAGCTCTGCACTGGTCGAGGAGTCTGTTGACACAGTCCCCTTTGCCCGTGTGGGCCTTTGAGCTCATTACAGGGCAAAGGAAGGATCAAGAAAGCAGAGCTTCAGAAAACATTGTAGTTGCCAAATAACATAGCATTTCTAAAGTTGTTCTGTGTCTTACTGTGGGCCTCTGCTTCAGATCTGAGCTTTCACAGATTGCTCTCCACATCATTCTTTCATTGTAGCTGTGACAGTATTAGTGGTACTTACTTACACACTGTCAGTGTGGAGGAATCCATCCCACGCAGGAATTGCAATACAAGCAGAAAATGGGTGGACACTTTGCCCTGAGGTTACTGTCTGAAGGTCTAGACTGTAACAGGTGAGTGGATACAGAGAGATGGAGAAGCAGGAAGAAATTAAGTTATGAGCGCTTATTACCTAGCACTACTGCTGAGAGCTTGGTCAGTAATCCCTTTTTGTTTTCCGATGTGTCTTTGCTGGCACAGAAGATCCTACCCTGTTCTTCAGATCATTTGGTCTAGTGCCAGTGTCAGGAAGCCCCAGCTATGTGGTGCTGGGCTCCATACACACATCAGCACAAGACAGTCACTGCCTGAAAGCACAGTCTAATAACTGAAGTATCATGAGGACCACTGATGGTGCATGGTTTTAAAGTACATGGCCACTGTTTACCTGAAACCTGATAGTAAAACATGTATTCCATGTCTCAAATCACCAGCCATCTATTAACACACTCTGCTAGTCAGCATTATAGTATGAGCAGGCTAAGAGGGTTTTCCCTTCCATGTGGTGTGTGCACTTTTGTTGCTGATATTTATCGAGAGATACTTTTACAATAAAAATTATGGACAGTTAAAAGCATATCAGGAAGCAATACCTTGAGATTTCATATTCAATTCAAGTGCATTTGTAAAATAAGTTTTTTTGTGGTACTAATGGAAATTTCTGAATCTATACATGTCCTTTTCTCCAAACTGACATAATTTTAACATGAGAAGAACTATCTGTACATCTTTGACTTGTCATTTATTAGAAAAAACTCAGAATCTTAATGGTTGACATTGGAGAAAAAGGGTCAAGATACAGACAAAGTTCCTCTGTTTTACAGAAGAAGAAAAAAGGGGAATATATTTGCTTCTGGTTATGCTAATTCATCACTCCAAGCAGGGTGTGATTGCATTCTGTCTAGTCAGTTCTTTTCTTCCTATCTGAAAGAAGAGATAGAGCCAAAATAAAGGGCATTGGAGATGGACAAGGAAAATAATTGAGTCACAGAGAGTCTTCTGTTTGAGGAGGGATGGGAAAGATAGGGATTGTTTTAATTTAAAGAAGAGACAAATAAGAGAGGACGTGACAGTAGTGTACAGAATGATGAATGATACAGAGAAGGTGAATTGGGCGCTCTTGCCCTATCCTTAAGTGCAGAAACAGAGGGACGTTCAATAAAGCTGAAAGGCAAAAATAGTAACACTGTTTAAATGGAATTTGTAAGCAGTAACTGCCTTGTTTCCACAGGCTCATCTTGTTTCTCCAAGATGTTAGAGCATATATTGAAGGGGATGCAAAAGACCCCTGGAAAATTAATTCAGGTTGTCCTGTTGAGATGATGATGTGGATGTACTGCAAAGACTACTGAATGGATCAGGTTATATGGCTTGTGTGAAGGAGAAGAACTAGTTAGATGGTCTTAATGATCCTTTGTAGCCTTTGAAAGAGTGGAAGTTGCATAAGATATTGCATGTAATGAGACTATCCATACATTTGCTAGATAGAGTTAAAAAGTAACTATTCAAGGCAGAAATCTATTGTTGCTGGAAAGAATATTGTTCTGCAGTTGTCCCCCGTGTGATTCTTTGCATGTCTTCCTGAATATCTGCTCGTGACCCTTTTATGAAAGGCTGATATTCTGCCACATTGGCTCAGTGCTCTGCTGTCAAGGCCAAGCAGACTTCTGTCCAAGAGGAAGTTGTAGGAAATACATTTATTCTTCCTGAATATTCCTTTCTGGTATTCTCTTGCTTTTGGATATTCCACTTACTATTAATCTTTAATTAATAAGTTTTTACCAAGATTCAGAAGAAAATTTGTTTTGATCAGTAGATTCTAGGGAACTTCAATAAACAGAGTAAATTGTAAATATATCTCTTCCCCACCATTCTTAGATAAAAAGGGGATGGTGAAACATGCAAATGGCCTATCGATGAGTGTGATTGCTTTCTGGTTAGATTATTACAGTATCTGTTTAGATCCATTGTTACTTATAGACTTGATCCCTGACAGACTTTTTGTAGATTTGCAATTATTTTCTAATTCCTCGACATACTGCGTTATTTCATGTAGTACAATCCTAACCCGCCTGTGGTGATCATCACTTCAAAGCTTAGTTCCTGCAGTCATTTTGAGTGCTGTGCCTGCCTTGTTTCTAATGTCTGTGTCTAGTCTGTTGTGGTAATGTCTGTGCAATGATTAAGACCTGGATCACATGTGCAAGATAGACTTTTCTTTCCTGCCTCAGTTTCCCCCTACTTTAAAATGGGTGAAACACCTCAGAGTTTCAGAATGAAAACCACTCACTATGATACAGGGAAAATTGCATTTTTTTGTAGTGTTTTCTCGTGCCTTGTAATTAATTCTTTGTTTCTTACCTGCCTAAAAGACATCCTGAATGCCGCTGCTGACATTCTTAGTATTAAACTTTGTACAGCTATTGAGAATGTTAAATATTTACTAGCCAACAAGAACAGATGTATTTTATGAATCTTATAAAGTATATAATTTGTAAAAGTTTGTAGGAGGAGAAACTTATTTGTGTGTTTTTGTGTGTCCACGTATATGCTATGTGTATATACAATACATAGTTAAGAATGTATTTGCCCACCACTGCAGTGCAGCTGCCTCTGGAATGGTTACGGATGTTATCTTGGCAGCCCTGAAATACCATGCTACAAGATGATAAAGAACAGTTTAGGCATTTGAAATTACAGAGAAGATTTAATAGTAAGGGTAATTACGTAGTCAGAGGTATGCAAATTTTATGGCTAAACTTAAGTGAAAAGAAGCATTCAGTCTAAATTTTTGGCATTTGTCAAAAGCCCTCAAAACCCATCTAGGCTGCAGGCTAAGCTGCCTTTCATAAATCTAAGCCGAAGACTTGCTATGACTTTTAAAGACTAAATTATTTCTATTGTTCTCAAGTAATTACATTTTTGTTGTTATCTGTGGAAAGAGCCCCACTGGGTTGAGCATGTAAGTATATGCAGGTGGGGGGAGGAGGGTTTGTGTTACTTAAGTGGAGACGATAAAGCTGAAAACGTAGCAGCATGGCATAAATCAGATTTTTTTTTTTTTCTTTTTCTAGTTGGCTCGTCACAATAAAACATTGCAACAGATGCTGAAGCCAGGGTCAGATCCCGATGAAGG
The DNA here is from genome assembly GCF_000700745.2 of Antrostomus carolinensis. Classification (NCBI taxonomy): domain Eukaryota; kingdom Metazoa; phylum Chordata; class Aves; order Caprimulgiformes; family Caprimulgidae; genus Antrostomus; species Antrostomus carolinensis. The sequence goes on from NW_010286469.1 coordinate 4,898, forward strand.
AGATGAAGCCTTGAGGTATTATGCCAATCATACAGCACAGATAGAGGTAAAGAATTGCTCACTAGAAGATTGAATATGAAACAAGTTTGCATCTTGTGCATGGTGTATCACCTCTTTTTAAGCTCCTGAACAGCAAAGCTTATTCAAATAGTGTAGGTTATTTATGAGAAGGAGAAGGTTGAATAATATGCTTTTGGCTGTAGGAGAAAAAGGAATGTGCCTATATGAAAAGTGGCTCCAAATAATAATTTTACAGTAGCTTTCCTGTGTGTTAGCAAACATGTTTTGTTAGGGAAATAATGACTGTGGATAGTAGCTGTGTCATGAAGTCAAGAATAATCTTGTATGGTACATCACTCAAATAAATAATAATGAGTTTCAAAGCCAGTGATGCTAACTGATCAAATTAAAAGTTTGGCTTAAAGAGGTTTTGAAGTGGTGTAGACATTCAGTATGGCTTTTGTTGTAAAGACCAAGGCTTGGCCTGGTTCATCAGTTCTGTTCTCTATTTTAAACTTGCCCCCTGCCATGGATTGGATTTAGATCAAGATCCACAGAGACATTTAGGTTCTTAACTATTATATCAGATCCTGTGTTCTTACAGATTTCATGGGATTATAGGCATCAAGACAGGAGTTAGGCACTGTAGTATCTCTAGTCCTTAGTGACTTTGTAAGGCGGAGAAGTTCTATCATGCAAAGGCAGCTGCTGCGAGAGACCGAAGGAAGAGGAGGCATCTGCCTCCCTTTTGGAAATGCTGTATCAGGTTCAAAATTGTCCGAGTATGAAAACTGTACAGCATGGTTGCACACAGGCCCAGCCTGAATCTGAGCCAATGGTTTTACCTCCAGTGGGCTCCCAGGCTCCATCAACACTGGACCTGAGCTTGCATGCGTAGGGAACAGTCTGATGCAAGCACCTCAGGTCGTTATTGTCCTGGCTAGTCACATTATCCCACCACAGGACAGATGGAAGCTCCATGGCTGTGATGGTCCAGGGGGCAGCTTAGTGCTCCCCTTAACATATTTTAATACTTCGAGTGCTCCTGAGGTATCTCTTCGGAAGTATCATCTGAGTTATCTGGGTAGGTTGTAAATTTAGGCATTAAACAAGCACTATGATCTGCTTTTGTGTGACCAATAGCTTCTTCCTGGTGTAGTTTCTGACATCTGCTAAAACCTTGCGGCTGCAAAGCCTGTTCCTCGAGCAGATATGGAGGCCTCTGCTCTCAGGGAGGCTTTTTAAATGTCATTCTGCAGAGCAGCACATGCAGCCTACCTCTTCATTTGAGTCTCTGACTGAATTGAAGGCACGCCATCAGCTTTCTTCACTCGCCCCACTGGGTTAACTGCTGGTCACATAGTCCCGTTGTACAACTGCTGGCCTGAGACACAGCTATTTATTTCAGACACTCAAAATTGCTTGTTCAGATTTCACATAATGTACAGACCCGTGGGCAGACATGAATGTAGTTGTCCTTAATCTGTAATGCAAATGTGCTTGAATATGTTACTCTTCAAAATAACTTAAGACGTGGTTTTTAGAATGTTCACATACTAAATATGAATTAACAGAGAGAAAGGGAGGCTCTAGAACACAGGGCTGTGACTCGAAAAGTGAAACTCAACCCAGCATTGCTGCTATATCAAGTGAAGGTTTGCTGGTCTTTCACTGGAAGCAGTCCTAGATCTGTTTGGCATTTCCGATATAGCTCCTCTGTATCAGGGTATCTCATTTGTTTGATTTGAAAGTCAAATAGTGGGGTTTTTTCATTGCTGACCATAGGGAGACATGGGTCTAAGAGTTTTCTACCCATTTCTGTATTATTAGTAATGCGGAGTCCATGATCAGAATGGTGAAGCAATTTTGATGACAGTGTGGTGAGATGGAATAAAATCTATCTCACTCATGATAACTCAGTAGGCCCTGAAATACAAACAAAGCGAAACCTTGGGTTTTGCCAAGTAAACAGTTAAAAACTGACTAGATATGGGTGCTCTCTTAGTACCAAGGCACTATTTTTGCATGTGCACCTTCACAACTTATCACAGAAATAGACTGAAGGTGCAAAAAGAATTTCATAACCTGAGCAGAAAGCCCCTGAACTTCTGCACTGTTTACTGAGAGAGATTGATTTCAATTTATCACAAAATTGAAGCATTCTGAATTAGAACATTTTTTATATTTGGGGGAAATTTGGACCTAGGTTTTGCTTGAGACATATATTTGCCACCTTATTTTCAGGTAGACTTTTGTAGACAGAAAAGCAGTTTTACATTGTTTTAGGATTGATTGGTTCAACTTCATTGTAATGTGCAAATAATTTATGCATTAATTTATAAATAAAAGGGGAGATGTGAATTAGAAAAGATACAACAAAATGGTTGGAAAGTCATCGAACCTTAAGAAAATGTGCATTTTATTTATAGATTGTTCGGCATGATAGAACAATGGAACAAATTGTCTTCCCTGTCCCCAATATTTGTGAATTCCTCACTCGGGAATCCAAAAGTCGGGTATTCAATACAACAGAGAGAGATGAACAAGGGAGCAAAGTCAATGACTTTTTCCAACAGACAGAAGATCTGTACAACGAGATGAAATGGCAAAAGAAAATAAGGAGTAAGTATTGCAGTTTCAAAAAATAGCTTCATTATGATAAAACCCTGCTTTTAAGCCTTCAAATTTTTTTTCATTTTAATGATACACTTTTCTCTGTTCACTCCAATACTGCAACGGGCAAAACTGTTCAGAGCTTGAGAGAGTCAGCAGAGTGTAGGTCAGCTGAGACACTTGCATGCCACCATAAAAGAGGCATAATATGGAGCAGTTAGTAATATAAGTAATGTGTTCAAGATGATGTTTTGGACTCCAAAAGTTAAACTGAGGGATGGATGAACTGGGTGTAGTTCCACTAAACTCTATTGAGTTGCACCTAATTAAGCCAAGGACCTTAATATTTAACAAAAACATGTGTAGCTGCATATTTGAGGTTTGCAGATTCCTAAAAGACCAATAAAAAACTTGTAAATGTCAGTCACTTAAAAACATCTCTCACCAGAACCTCAGCTGCTTTAAATCTGCCTGACTCCCATGGAGTCAGTTCCCTTTTGCCAGTTCACATCAGTCTTGCTTGACGAGGCTGCAGTATGTCCCAGTCTGTTAGCCCATACTGGTATATGTCCTCTGGTAGTGGGAAAGGTATATGTAGCGCCTTAAGCTGCTTGCAGATCTCACAGGTGTGGTCAAGATCATGGGTGAGAGATCCAAACAGGGACCTGAAGAGGAGGTGAAGTAAAGCCAAGCCAGGTACCCTGAGTTTCTTGTTTAGTTCGCTGGTGGGCATTACAGAGAATCAAGGCTGCAAACTAATTAAGCATCTACAGTATTCTTGAGGGATAGGTTATATTTTATATAAGTATATATATCCAAATATATGAGTGATGATTTGTTCACTGCTAAAATGCAGGTGCTGCTGGGGTGGCACACATCAGCTGTTGAACAGCTCACAGCAGCATTATGCAATTGATTAGGAAGGATGTGAAGAAAAGGATCTACGGTGAGAGCAGCAGGGAGTTTGGATAGTCATAGAATCGTTGAATGGTTTGGGTGGGAAGGGACCTCTAAAGGTCACCTAGTGCAACCCCCCTGCAGTGAGCAGGGACATCAACTAGATCAGGTTGCTCAGGGCCCCAGCCAACCTGACCTTGAATGTTTCCAGGGATGGGGCTTCTACCACCTCTCTGGGCAACCTGTGCCAGTGTTTCACCACCCTCATTGTAAAAAATTTCTTCCTTATATCCAGTCTAAATCTTCCCTCTTTTAGTTTAAAACCATCACCCCTTGTCCTGTCACTATAGGCCCTGTAAAAAATTTGTCCCCATCTTTCTTATAGGCCCCCTTTAAGGACTGGAAGGCTGGTATAAGGTCTCCCTTGAACCTTCTCTTCTCCAGGCTGAACAACTCCAACTCTCCATGAAAGCAATATGGATTAATGTAGCATCCTTAACGTGAGGGAAACATGAATGTTGGCTGCAGTTTTTATAAATGTCCCAGGCTATAATTTTCAGAGACAGTAGTAAGTTTTCAGTGTGAATCCTATCGGCCCAGGTTCCGCTTCCCTTGGTGGCACTGTAGGAACTTGTCTGTACTGAGAAACTGACCAGGTAAAAGTTGAGAAATAAATTATTCCAGAAAAAAATCTCTATTTCACAGTCTATTTGGGAATAAAAGTCACTATATTGTAGCAAAATTACTCTAGTAACTAAATCATATCTGTGTTTTTTGCTTAATAAACACAAATAAAAGAGCCCAACTCTACACTTACATAGACCAGACCTGCCTAATGCTGTAAGCAAAGAAAATTGGTTTATTTTTATTCAGAACAGAAATTCCTCAATTCCTTTCATCAGTGGAATGGCCCATAAGTCTTCATGTAGGTTTTTTTTATTTGAAAAGATAATACAGGTTGAGGCTTGGTTCTTTCTTTAGCCAAGTGACTCTTAGCATGCAATCTGCCTTGCTTAAATTGACGCGTGTCATTTGCAATGGCTCCAGATGCTTAAATACCAGCAGCCAACAGCATAAGGTTATCACAATGAAATCTGAATATTTACCTAATCACAATTAAAGTCTTTTTAGACTAAAGCCTGAAACAGTCATATGCAACTGAAGGAGTCTACTGTTTATAAAAAGTTAGCTGCAAGTCAAGAATGTGCTCTGTGTACTTTCAGGAGGCTCTTGGTGCTTTAAAATCTAATTAATAGGAATACATTGTCTTCAAATAAACCTCTCTGGCTAGAATTTTTTTCACATCATTGCACACAGAATCTTGTTTTAAACATTCATTTAAACATGTTGTAATGCAGTCATATATATGAAGTGCTTGCCTGAGGCTTAGTACCCTCTGATCTTGTTCCTAGCCTTTTTGCTAATTATGTGACTCTGGACACAAAATCTTAACCCTGTTTTGCCCTATTTCCCTTTTTAATGTTTTCTAACTAGGTTATAGGTTCTTTGGGATATAGACTATTTTTGTGTATTTGTACAGCACTTCACATATGGAGATCCTGGCTTCATTTGAGTTCTTTTAAGCAGGAGAACAGAGCTGTTGGTCAGCAGGTAACCTTGGATGTCTGAGGATCATGCAGGAAGTAGTCAGCTTTCCAAATCCCAGGCAGACCAAATTTTACCTGCTCCCCAAAGTAGATTAAGATGTATTTATAGAATCATAGAATGTATTGGGTTGGAAGGGACCTTCAAAGGTCATCCAGTCCAACCCCCCTGCAGTAAGCAGGGACATCTTTGCTAGAGCAGGTTACTCAGAGCCTCATCGAGCCTGACTTTGAATATCTCCAGGGATGGGGTCTCCACTACCTCTCTGGGCAACCTGTTCCAATGATCCACCACCCTCATATTGAATAACTTTTTCCTAATATCCAACCTAAATCTACCCTTTTATAGTTTAAAACCATTGCCACTCCTCCTATTGCTACGTGCCCTTGTGAACAGTTCTTCCCCAGATTTCTTAGGCACCTTTCAGGTACTGGAAGGCCGCTATAAGGTTTCCCCGGAGCCTTCTTTTCTCCAGGCTGAACAACCCCAACTCTCAGCCTGTCTTCACAGGAGAGGTGCTCTAGCCCTTTGATTATTTTTGTGGCCCTCCACTGGACACACTGCAACAGGTACATGTCCATCTTGTGTTGAGGGCTCCAAAGCTGGACGCAGTATTCCAGGTGAGGTCTCACCAGAGCAGAGTAGATGGGTAGAATCACCTCTCTCGATCTGCTGGCCATACTTCTTTTGATGCAGCCCAGGATGCAGTTGGCCTGGGCTGCAGATGCACATTGGTGGCTCATGTCCAGCTTTTCATCCACTACTACCCCCAAGTCCTTTTCCTCAGGGCTGCTTTCCAGCACATCATCTCCTAGCCTTTATCGATAATCAGGATTGTCCTGTCCCAGGTGCAATACCCTTCACTTGGCCTTGTTGAACCTCATTTAGCTTGACAGAGGTGGGAAAATACCACTGTTCTGCAACCTTGCCTGTTCCATTGTTCTTTGAATAATGTCATCAATGTACGTGGTCCAAATGGGTCATTTGGATGACTTGTTCTGGGTCTTCTTGTTGACTGGCATGCAGAGTGCTAAATTCTATTTCCTTGCTTGACTTTGTGTCCCCATGCACAGAGGCTGCAGTTTCAGAGGCAGGTGAAAAGACTCCTTTATAAAAGATCCAATCCTAAAATCTTAGCAGAGGCGAAACTCCCCAATATAATAAACTGTATTGGGATCTTTGGGTTAAAGGCTCTGCTTGAAACTATGTTTTATGGCAAACCTATGTTTAGTATTTGTCTATTTTAGTTAATTTTGCAGATCTGCATATTTTCTTCAATTTTCTTCATTCATCAGTATTTTTTTAAATTCCTTTGAAGCCGTTACTGATTGAGTTCTTGCCTGCTTTCATTTCATTAATTTCTGCTCTTCTCCCCTTTCTAGACAATCCACCCCTGTTTTGGTTCTCCAGGCACATCTCTCTCTGGGGGAGCATTTCCTTCAACCTTGCTGTGTTCATCAATTTAGCAGTTGCTCTTTTCTACCCCTTTGGAGATGATGGAGATGAAGGCAAGTAGAGTTTGTTTTTATTTTTCTTTTTAAATTTAGGTGCTTTCAGTTCTAAGGTAATACACTTATGTAAAACTGCACTTTCAGGTATGCTTGTATCTGCAGAAACCATTTAGCTACTTTTAAGTAGGTACCATATGTTGTCTGAAATGTAGTAGTTGATCTTCTGTGTGTCACATATCCCGTGCAATGTGAATTAAAATGGACAGAACATAACTGCTGACCTGAAGATTATCAAGATCTGAGCTAATTTATTTTTTTTAATATTGACATATTGCAGTGTACTACTGCACACACTCAGTTACAGCTTCTGAGCTAAAGAGGGATTCCGGGCAGCAGAGGAACTGAGATTCTGTGAAACTGACCATTTTCAATGACTTGCAGTCTCAAAAACATATGGAATTGAATGATTTGAAAACTTGCTTGTTAGGTTTTGGCTGTTTTGTTCACTGGGTTAAAAGGACATAACTGTTGCAGAGGATAAATGTGTTATATAAAAATACGCTTAAAATCTGTGATTCTGTCTCTGCTTCATCACATGTTACAGGAAATATAGCAAATAATAAATGTCATTAAATAAAGGCAGCAGACTAGCGGGAGGCCTCTCTGAATGCAAAACAAGCTTAATTGGGATAAAGAAGACTAAATAGTTCTGAACACTGGTAATGGGAGTAGAACCATTCACCTCTGGGACTTTGATTCATGTCCAGTCAGTAATGTGACTGAAAGTCACCTCTGTCTGATGGCATGTGAACTGGGCTGGTGGAAGCAGTCCAGTTTCTAGTAGATACATGTGCTTTTCACAAACACCCGAGTTGGCACCAGCAAACATTCCTGTTGGCTGGCTAAACAGAAAGGCAGCAGATTAAAGTATACTGGCATGGAGACCATGTTGCCCTTTCACCCTATGGGGTGGTCTCTGCAGGTCACAGCACAGGCATCTCCGCAGCCTTGTGTAGCAAGCTTTGCAGGGCCGTGCCCTGGAAAAGGGAAGCGTTTGTACTTAATGCTTTCCTGTTTGTAAACTGAACACTCACTCGGAGTGCACACACATCACAGCCTATGCAGGATAAGGGAAGAAATAAGAGTTAAAAATAAGCTTTTTAAACTACTAAATTTTAGGTAATTTATACTCATGGAAATCCTCTGGTCTGCAATCAGTAGGTATTAATACTTATTTTGAACTGCAGATTTATATAGTATTAGTTTAAGTGGCCCCAGTAATCCAGTGATTTCAGTGATAGCACATTTCAGGATTCCAGTTCCTAGTGCTTGTAAAAGCAAAAGCTGAAGGTTAAACAATATAGCCAAATGGGATTAGCAGGGTCATGGAACAGCCTCCTTCCTTCCAGCCTCCCCCTCCACCAGAACCTCAGAGGCAGGGTTTGTCTCCCATTTTTCCCCTTCACCTTGTGTAAATCTTCCCATATTCAGATGTTGGAGGTTCCTGGGCTGATCTAATCATCCCAAGAATGCTGCCTTTTAGTAGTCATCTGCACTTCTTACATTATATGATGTAAGGGAAATTGTGCTGCCGATGAGGACGCTCTGCCTTGCAGCATGCATGTCTGCACAGGGTGTGGGTCCTGTGAAGTGAAATTGTTTGACCTGCAAGAGGGAAGAAGAAAAAATGATTTGTTAAAGAAACACTGAGTGATTTGGCCTCACCTTTCAGGTCCACTTGGAAGTTACTTTTTAGGATCCATTAAAAGTTTCCAGATCTCATTGGCGAAACTATCTGATAGAGCCGACTTTGAACCTCCTGCCAAGGATATAAACACTCCTGAACTTTGGAAAAGTTTGGATGCCACCTGAATGTTGAGGCTAGGGCCTCATCTCATTGTTTTTTAATCCGACTGATGCTGCTCAGCTGTGTATCTGTTGCCAAAGAGGTAGCATGATTTGTATTGTGAGTCTAGCTAAATTTTCTATTCCCTTCTCCCCCGTCACTGACCTCTCAGTTCATCCGATAACAATAGAAGTCAGTGTACAAGTGTGACAGTGCCCTGAGATCTGAATGTCTTTTTTATATCACAGCAACATGGTGTGTTTGCACGGCTTTAAGCAGAGAAGAGAGGGGAAAATAGGGGCATTGCTCAGAACCTGGGGAGAGCCTGGAGCCAGCATCTTGCAGAGCAGCAAAGAGACTGACTCTGAAGGCTCACGTACCTGCAGGACCTCAGCAGGACCTGGGACCCGCTGCCTCCCCAGGAGCAAGGCACAGCTATTGAGCTATTCTGGGCGGTGCAGATGCTGCCTGTTCCTGCCCAAGTCCCCGTGACTGTTTACCGCTGCAGCAAGTGCCTTGCTCCCGTGCAGAGGCGGAGGTTCC
>NW_010286469.1:13895-15399 GCF_000700745.2 Antrostomus carolinensis
CCGAGGTGCTTTGGTGCTATTGGAGATTGGAACATGACTCTGCAGCATGGTGCCACTTGCTGTACCGCCCCGAGAACCGGCTGTTTCTGTAGCTGAGTGATCACGGAATTAGACCAGAGCAGCCCTAATGATCCCTGCAGAAAGGAACTGATTAGTGTCTTGCTCCAGGAGAAGGGTAAACTGTTTCATCTCTGAGCACTCCTCGAATTTTAATGGAAATTGCATTAGCTGCTCTTATTATTACCTATGCAAAAATCAACAATACTATGATAGTAATAGTTCTTGCTACAATTAGGGCAAGTTGCGGTCAGCAGTTGTGACGCATGAATCGTGCTTTTTGTTAGCTGTATTGGCAAAGGAATTGATCTTTTGGATCTGTTTCACAGTGAAAAATGGACTCTCCAAAGATGCCTTTCAAAAATCTCCCTTTCTCCTCTGTACAGGCACGCTCTCTCCGTTGTTTTCACTCCTCCTTTGGATAGCAGTGGCGTTTTGTACAGCAATGCTGTTTTTCATCTCCAAGCCTGTTGGTATTCGACCCTTTTTGGTGTCTGTTATTCTCAGGTCTATATATACTATAGGACTCGGTCCTACCTTGATACTTCTTGGTGCTGCTAATGTAAGTACTTAAAAAGCAAGCAGAATTTCCCTTTCAACAGAAGCAGAGCTGTTAAGGGTCTCCTATTAAAAAAACCCCTTGATTAGAGCTGTGCAAAGAACTTCTTTTTCTGGTTCACTGATTAAGCCAAAAAAATAAATAATTTCCAGTCATCCTGAAACAGCAGTATCAGCAAAGTGGGAAGCTAAGAAAAAAGCTGTTTTGGTTTTGTGCATATGCAAATACTTTAAAAATAAAAACAATATGAAATTTAAATAAATATTGTTGAATAAGAGGAATCAAATTTACAGTTTTTCATGTTAAAAGAGTCATTTTCTCTACCAATATGCTTAGCAAAATTGACACAAATTAGTGAGATGTTTCTGTCAGCTTAGATCTGTATTTTTGCGAAGAAAAAAGTTTTCAAAATTAAAAATTCTCTCAGCCTTTTCCCAGATTTCTTAATTTATTCACATCCATGCTTGCATGTTTACTGAGCTTGGTAAGATACAGAGTCATGCTCATAAGTCATCTGTGTAGATCTTTGCCTGACTGCTACAGCTCTAATTCACCTTAGCACCAGGCAGCAAAGTATTGGGCTGTTTGCCACCATTTCTGTGAGAATTTCATGTACTTAAAGTTACCTGGACATGTAGTCAAAGGTAAAGGCAAGTAAACTGTGCTTGCCCATGTCTAAATTTGTGAAAGAAAAAAATATGTTGAGTCCTCATTGCTTGCCCTGGAGTACCAAACAGATGAAGTTAGCCTCTTTTATATTTTCTTCTGCACTGCTGTTCACGTGCAGGCAAAGCTCAGTGGAGGATCTGATGCTGTTGCTTAAATACTATACTTCAAAAATGCCCCCAGTATTTTTTTTAGGGATTTTCTATTGAAAAACATGATCGG
>NW_010286469.1:15421-28347 GCF_000700745.2 Antrostomus carolinensis
CACACACCGTCTGTTGTGTTACTATTGTTCTCTTTGTAGTAGTGTGCCCAGCTGCTCTTACATGGTGTTGGGTCTAAACTCAAAACTGTTAGGAATTCACTTCCCAGCTGGTTTTTTTTAATGCCTTATGACATTAATCGCACCTTGCCTACTCACTGATGTTATAGAAATAAATCACAATATTATGAAGCACAATGCAGTGTTAGAGGGGTGATGTGCTTCTACTTAACTCTCATGAGCTCATTCCCAGTATACCTTAGGAGCTGGATTTCTCTCATCTCACTCCAGCCATCTAAAAGTTGAGCATTTAATCAGAGCAACCTCTCTAGATTTTTTGCACGCTGCAGCAATGCAAACAATATATAACAGAATTTTTCTGATGGAATAAACCTAACCTTTGTTACCCCCCCACAGCTTTGTAACAAAATAGTGTTTCTGGTGAGCTTTGTTGGGAACCGTGGAACTTTCACACGTGGCTACAGAGCAGTCATCATGGACATGGCTTTTCTCTACCATGTAGCGTACGTCCTGGTCTGCATGCTGGGCCTCTGCGTGCACGAATTCTTCTATAGTTTCCTGGTAAGTATGTGCTTCTGTGGAGTTGAAAACTTCACAAAAATAGAAAATACCGTTACCCATGCAGCTGTCTTCAATTTATTCCTGACAATCAAGCCAAATCGTGTATCTTTAGCATGCCGTTGTGCTGCTGCCCCTTAGGAGCTGCTGTTTTCATTAGAACCTGTTTCTGTTAGGACTTACTTTATCTCTTTTAGGGTTGAATGTTTTCCCCTTTCTTTTCAGACAATCAGTCTGAAATTTCTGTCACTTGTTTGTCAATTTCAGACAATACAACCCAGTCCTTTCTCCCACTCTTCCCCAACATGTGTATATTATATGTATGTTGTTCCTGTATCTTGTGTCTGTCATAATCTCCTTGGGACAGGAGTTGTCCACTGGTGTGTGCATCATACCTATATGTTGCAGCTCTAATAAAAAATAAAGAAAAAAAGATTCCTGGGGAAATAGGGACAGCACGCCTCTGGTGTGGCGGGGGGATTCATCACTTTAAGTGCATCCCACTTTCATTTTCTTTTGTTGCCATTACGCAGATGGAATGCCTCTTTGTGATACCATACAGGTGCAATGAAAATGAATCACACGAAATTATGCTAAACTCAGCTAACTGTTCCCTTCATGCTGAATAGCAGTAAGAGGTGTTTCACTGCTCTTGTTTTCTAATCCTTTTCCTTTATACTGGAGCATGTGAAACTTGTTTGGAGACGGACTGAATTGTGGTCATTTACACAGGTTCACTTCCCTGTTGTCATATTTTTCTCAGCTTCCTGACTAGTGGTGAGCTCCCAGCACTTCACAGAGGTGTTAAGCACACTAAAATTTTCAGGGGTTCAGTCCTTACTCTGGTGGAGCTCCTGTTGAAGTCAGGTTTTCCGGATCTTGACATGAAAGTCAGCTTCAAAGTTTGGGCAGATTTCAAAGGAGCCAAGATTTTGTGGCTGTAGCTGCAGGCCCCTTTTCAAATGGATGTAACTCTCCTGCTAATTGATGCCTACCTTAAAAAATGCACAGCAAATTATCTGTTATTCCTTCAGTGAGTAATAACTTAAAATACTTTCTGAAGTGCCCAGTAGTTTAAGAAACATTTTATGTATGTACTTTTTTGGTGACTGCTGTTGACAAAGGTCCATGATTCATGGTGGTGTAGTTGTCCACATTCCCAAGTTACTTCCAGGTGTTCACTTTGTAGTGGAAATATTCTAAATTCTAATATTTGTTCCTTGTTTTAAGCTTTGTCTTGTATGGAATGAATGATAACTGTCTTCCTTCTTTCTTCATGTATTATTTCACAAGGCTGTAGATTTCAGATCTTGTGAATTGTGACTAATAGCTTCTTCTGTGGACCATTTTGATAAATCATAGTGTGTCACTTTCTATCTGTAATCTGTGTGTTTTGAAGTGGAAATACATACATTATAGATAAGGTCCAAAGCACCATAGAACATCAATAGAATTGTAAGAGGAAAAAAAGCTATAGTTTCTTGAAAAGCTCTTACCACGTTTAATTGCTATTTTGGGCCTTTGACTTGTAAAGCAATATTATCTCAATGTATACTTGTCTTTAAAGTTAAATACCAGGAAAGCATATAGTACAGGGTTAAGAAGTTTCTAGTTTTATACAAAGAGTGCAATGAATTTTTGTCCTAAAAAGAGATGGCCCCGATCCTTGTACATGTGAGTGACTTTTAAATGGTGCCATGAGCTCAAAGAAACAGTTTACAGATGTGTAATTACTTGCATACACGAGTGCATTTTTCAGTTGCAGCCTGTGCATGTTTATGAGGTGAGAAATACCATGAAAAATTTAATTTGTAGGTGTAGATCCTTAGCATGAAGGCACTATTTTTTAGTTTTAATTTAGCCTGGTTTTGAGCATGGGGAAACAATAGATCTTGTTGGTAATGGTTATGCATGTCTAGATCAGGCTCGTATGTAATATATACTTTGTGGCTTTGGATTTTGCTATAATCTATCTTAAAATTAAAAGTTCTGTGCTAGATTTTCTCCTCCTATAAGCATGCCTAGTGTGTTTATGAAGCTGAGGGTTTAAAACATGACTAGATGTATGTTTTAGTAGTTCAGATTGTTTTCCTATGTAACATCTATATATTGCCTCATTTGTTCTCATTTTTTCTATACTCTCTGCTTTTCCCAGCTGTTTGATCTGGTCTACAGAGAAGAGACTTTGCTAAATGTGATAAAAAGTGTTACCCGGAATGGTCGTTCCATTATCCTCACTGCAGTGCTGGCACTCATCCTAGTTTATCTCTTCTCCATCATTGGGTTCCTCTTCTTGAAAGATGACTTTATCATGGAGGTTGACAGATTGAAAATCAGGACCCCTGTTGCAGGCATTGTTTTTTATATTAAAATTTGCTTCTGATATCCACCTTTTCTGTCTATCTAACCTAACTTTTCTCTAAGGAAACTTAATTTTTTAATTTGTATCGTTGGGAGCAGAACTAACTCCTTTATACTTTAGAACTAAATTAAGTCTCTGGGTAAAATTTAATGTGTAGGGTTGTTTTAGACTAGGTTTATCTGTTGAAGTACTAAAATCTAGCACTCACACTTGATTTAATACACTTTCTTTTCTAACTCATGCTAATATAAAAAAAAAAAAGAAATCTCAATTTCATAAGTATTTGGAAGAGCAACTCAAAAGTGGATTCTGTTGACTCTCATCCCACATTAAAAGCTGCTCATAGTATTTTCTGTGTACTGCATGAAGCATGTGATCTTGACATGTTCAGTAGGTGTATCTATTTGATTACTTTTAAGGTTCATCCAGCTGAAATTTATTACAGAATCCACACTTCTGCTGATAGATTTCCTGGATGATCTTTTAAATTCAGCATGTATTTCACAAACATCACCATTAGTGTATAATCCTGGCTTCAGTAAAATCACTGGGAGATTTTTAACCTGTTTTAAAAAGGTTTCAGCTTCCTGGAATGAGAGATTTTACCAGTGTGGATAAAGAGTTACAAAGTTGTTATGCTAGAAAAAAAGCCAGGTCTGGTCTATTGAGATTTCTGTATATGCTGCCAACCAGCCTTCTGGGAGCATGGGCAGAGCAGTAACTGTCTGCATAGAAATACCTAAGAATAGCATAGATTAAATTCACAGAGCCATGATTTTCCCAAATGCTGAGCTCTTCAGACCTGTACACAATCAAGAACTACTAGTGAGATCTGCCCTGGACTGTGTGCATTCAGTGTTTGCTAGCCTTTTCCTAAATTTTTTATTTTGGCACCTAAAGTGCACAAACACGGCAAAGCTCTTTCAAGACCCCTGTGCATGGTGTACTCATATAGCTGTTTTGATACCACAGGATAAAAAAGAACCAGACAGGTATCTTTTTGCCACTGATCTTCTTAAAGGGGCTACATTGGCTTCTGTCTGAGTTACCATTCATTTTGGGACAAAACTTATGATCTGAAGTTTCATTTTGCAAGATAATTGTGGCCATCATAGAAGAACAGGTGCAAGGCTACACACAGCACTGGGCTGGTCCAGTGCTGTAGTTCCTGGTGTTTTTGTTGCTTCTGTTGGGTCCTTGGCAGATATTTGTGATTTTTCCTGATCAAAAACTCATCAAGAAAATAAGCTGATGAGATACTGATGGAACATTATGCATCCCAAGACAAGTACTTTAAATGTTTTCTTTACAAAGTAGGACAAAGAGAAAGTCAGAGCGGATGTTTTCTGTTACACAGATTGTCTCAGACTGTTACTTTGGTCGTATGATTTTGACTTCATTTTTTTCCTCCTTAAACCTTTTTGTATCTCTGTTTTGAAATGGAGAAAATTGTTGAAGATGCAGAAGATAAAATTGGTTTGATAAAATCAAGCTGATGTTAACATTTACCCACTTTGGGAATGTTAAATTAGTGTTTTACACAAACCCATACATATTTACAAATGAGTACGAAACTGTGTTATAATCCTTGAAAACTCTTAAATATTCTACATTCAGGTTAACTGAACATCAGCTTGGTGTCCTTCTTGTCAGCTTTTGTGAATAATTTATCTAATGGTTTTAAAACTGACATTATTTTCATATCTGACAGTTGTTTCTTGCTTTGAATATATTTTGTTCTAACCAGAAGTAGCAGCATTTGATGTAGATTCATTAATTTCAGGAGGTGAAGTGGGAATAGCTGTGATATACAGTAAATATAAAACTGTTGGTTTGTTCCTTGTGATTGCTTTGAGCTGTTGAGGCAGACTGTTTGAGGAAGGAGGCATTGGTGGTATAATTTGTTCTGCTTTTTCTTCTCAACTTTTCAAGACAGTGATTCACTTCTATAAAATAATGATTTAAAAGTTTGTATCAATGCAGTATCTGTCTTTTTGTCAATATCCTGCTTTTTCCACAGGTATTGGTGAAGTCCCCCCTACGACCCTTACATCAATGATGGGAGCCTGTGCAAAAGAGAACTGTTCCACAAGCATCCCAATTGGTAACCCAGGTTAGTGCAAAAGTTCCCCAAAATGATGATCAATTAGAACGGAGGGATTTGTGTGTTGTTATCGCAGATACTTTTGCTAGTGTGAAAAGTGATGATCATTGTTGTAAGTCAGAAGTGCTCAACTTCTGCGAGGCTTGGAGCTTGGTTGGCAGCTTGCCTTTGATACGAGTGCTTCCCCCACCTGATTTCCAATTGCATTGACATTAATTTTATTACTAAAAGAGCTTGCTGAATCATTATGCTCTAACGCACAGGTCGCTTCTTTCCAGCTGACATTGCTGAGAGAAAAGGCTTGCTGCTTATCTGCAGCATCCTCACCTGCACACACTGAGCCACTATTAGAGCCATTTAGGGCCATGTAAGTTGATTTTAATGGCATAGCATTTATCAGCAAGCTTTTGTGTATAATTTCTACATGCTTCTAGGCCAATTTTGTAGAGTAGCCAGAAGACCTAAGAGCCCAGATCCAGGATCAACTTACTATGTCTTAACGAGTTCCTGTGGCTCAGCTAAGCACAGGCAACAGTCCATCTATGCATTCTTAGCTTGTGGCAGATGCAAGCAGGCTGTTGCGAGCCTTTCTTGCAATAGCTGGGCTGTGTTGCTTTGTGCTTGTGGCAAGCGAAGATCTTAATTGCCCTGGTTCAGCAAATGAATCCACCTGGTTTTACTTGGATACCTGCATTATGAATCTGATCTATATGTCAGAAAGACCCTGCTAACTTTAAATACGCTCAGTTAAAATAAAAGGTATGACCAGTGTGTCCTGCTGGGACAGTTACTAGATACCAGTTACCAGATATTGGGTCAGGAAGGAGTTTTTCCTAGATCAAGCTGACAGGGTGCTTTGCCCTCTTCTGTAGTTTGAGGCTACAGGAGTTTTGTTGGCCAAATGCATTGCTAGACAGGGAGCTTTGATGCTGGTGCTGCTCCATCTGTCCTCCTGTCTTCCTGTGGCACAATCCAGTTGTGGTGGTTGGTCTTTCACTACAGATGTTGTTTGTTTTAGTGTGCTGTGGCCTTTGCAGTGTGGGTTTCTGCACAGTGGATGATCTACAGGCTTAAATTATTTAGTGCCACAGTTGCTTGTGGTTGCTGAGGGCTGAAACTGAGGATGTAAGTGGTCCCTTCCTATCCCATGTTCCAGTATAATGCTGTTTCACGTGCTTTATGCTTCCACTACTAATTTTTGAGTTTTTAGGATCAAGAGTGTTGGGGAGAGGGCTGTAAAAGTAGGCTTTTTCTCCACAGCTGGTGTGTAAACAGGCCTTATAAACAACATGGGAAGCTGTCTGACTAGATAGAGAAAACAGTCTAAGAGCTATTGGCAAAGCTGCTGCATTCAGTGTAATCAGTCAGGCAGAAGAGATGCAGTGTGGCTTTTGCCAAGCTCTATAAATGATAGAAATCTCACATTTCTTATTGTTTGGATACTGTTTCTTCAAAATTAAAGAATAATGAAAGGAGATTATACAAAATATCTAAGTGCATTGTCGCTTACTCTTGGAGAAGTTTTATTAATCCAGTAACGTTACAAAAAAACAACATTTACCAAGAACAGTTTTGCTCATCTTGGCCTGTGAATTATCTGTCAAAAAGCAGTGCTTTGCCTTCAGTCTTCTCCTGGGACACATCTCTCTTGTGGTGGGAGCATGAATGTGGTGAAATGCAAAGGCAGTTCAGCCTGAGGTTTGGTGGGATTCACATTGTAGCAGCATGGAGAAGTCCACAGCTGTCTGCAGGAAACATAAAATGTTCTCAATAGCATTCAGGTCCAGAGTGGAGATGTAAATACGTTGCTTTTCAGAACAGATCACTGCTAATCATTTTTTCTGGTGAGACTGTGCTTCTACCTTGAATTTCACTGGTTGAACATGTGCTCAGTCATTGCACATCTTGCTGAGGGAGTTAACTTGGGAGCCAGGCTGTTCTGCACAGAGAGCATCCCTGGTCTACAACCTGCTTCCTCACTGCTGCACTGAGCTGTCAGCATAAAAATACTTTGTCTCATCTCTTTGGAACAGCTCACTCTGCACTCCAAAGGCTTTTCCATATCACTTAAGTCTTTGCCTGTTGAAGTGCTTAATCACTTAAGGGAACTCCACATCCTACAATACCTGGCTCTTTGTGCTTTGTAGCCCATAAAGTCCTGTGCTAGAAAGGTACACAGATATGTGTTTGTAAAAGGGGACATTTTCAAAGACTCACTCCACTCCTAGGTCTGGTACCACTCTGTGCAAGTTCAGCTAGATCCACATGGACACTCATATATCTTCCCTGGCTGTGCTTGTGTTGGAGATCGGGCCCAGAAGCCAGGTAGCTGGAGGCCATCAGATGAGTATCTTTGAAGTAAATCTTCCTATCATCCCACTTACTACTCTGTGGTTAACATTGTGGGGTAGTCTTAGTGCTTAACCTGCATTACCTTTGAATTAAACTTAATCAGAAGACAGCGTACCTTATGCTGTCCAGCTATTAATAGGCCACTCACCAGGCTGGAGCTGGTTGCAAATAAAACCCACTGAACCTCAATTAGTGTCAACATTGGGTCTTTATTAACATTTCTCTTTACAGATCCACTCCAGTACGGGCATAGTCTGGGTCAACCAGGGCTGAGTCTGGACTATGAGTGCTGCTGAGCACCAGGGCAAACCAGCTGGGGCAGAACATGTGCCCATAAGGTTATCTGGCTCACAGATTGAAGGTTGTTCCACATCTGGAAGTGGAAGTAGAGTAGACATAGAGATGTCTGTGCACTCTCCACAGCCTACAATACTGCACTGGAAGTTTCTGCCAACTGCAGGCTGTCTGATTCTCTGGCAAAGAGCAACCCCAGCTTGCTCTTCTGGGTGCAATATGGGATGCTGATTCTCTGTGTTGTAAGATGTGCCAGTCAGCTGATGAGTACTATCTTGTGTCTGGTCTTGCTCTGAATTTGCATCTTGGTGGACATGGAGAGTTGCGAGTTAGGTTTTCTAGCAGATAACTCTCTCTGGTGTTGTAGTTTCCCTGGTTTATCCTCACCGTTCACCAGAATCTGACCTTCTGCTGTTTCCAGCACCTGACTCTGGTCTTGTGAACAGCAAAAATCTTGTTCTGTAGTTACCTAAAAGAAATAGAACCTGTGGCTAGTATAAAGGTTTTTAATTTATCTTGTGGATGGTCATCTTCTCAGGCATAGATATTAGCTCCAAAAAAATTGACGGAGTAATGTTTGGACAAGGAAATAAAGGCAGGGTACAAAAGCAGAGGAGATGCATTGGTATGACTAAGATCACAGTGCTAGTAAAAAATTTCCAGATGTGGCAGAGAAAAAAAGTTATTATTTCAATCTCTTTTCAGTTTCAATATTTAAGTTTTTTTTTTTTAAATCTGGAATTATTAGTGGTAGTAGTGTCTGTAGTGACCGTATAGCTTAACGGGGAAGTCCGTCCTGATGTCTGCTTTTGCTTTTCTTTTTACTCAGAGCTCCTTAAATCAGGAGTTCTTTCTCATTTAATTTGCTTGCATAGCAAAAACAGCGGTGGCAAAGGCAGCAGATACCAGCTTCGTTCTGCAAATACCAATCAAAGATGCATACACTGCCAATTTGGGAACCCAAGTTTTAAATCCAAATTGCCTGTCTGTAATGTGAGTGCTTTCAGTCAATTCAATTTATCAAAGTCTGTCTCAGTGCCCGAGATGTGGTGGTTTGGGCTGTTAAATATGCTGTTTCAGTTAACTATCGCAGCAGGATGTTGTTATTCATTAAGCTATATTACAAGAAGTGCATGAGGCAAACCAAGTGAGAATCTCTGCCTTCACCGCTTAAGCAAACATATCCCTGAAGAGAAAGGAAGGCAGGAGAAATGGCAGTCACAGTCGTGACCCTTCAGCGCAAACCAGCAGGACACAGGGAACAACTCAAACAGGGCTCTTCAAAAAGCAGCTGTTGATGCATCCGCAGCACGGGGGTGAGTGTGTGGTGGGAGGAATTCTGGCTGGGGCAGATGAAGTCTCCCCTGGGACTGGTGTTCCAGCCCAGCTCCTCTGCACGTTCAGATATCTCCTGCACAATAGTACCCTCTGTGGCTCGGCCAAAACCACACAGCAGCTCTGCAGCAGAGATAAGAATAGAATCCAAGTTTTCAAGCTGAGGTCAGGGAGAGTCTTTCATTTAATGTATATCAGACCCACGCTTGGGCACGTGTGCTAGTGGAAAGATCACGGACAGATTTACTTGTATAAAAGCCAGCCCCTCCTTAATGATTTGAAATGCTAACATGACTTGGCTTGTACATAAGTAGGTAGAGGAATGATTTCACAGGAAGACAATCCTTTTACGAATGTGCTTCTAATTCTGTGTTTGTATTGCTTCTCCTGTATGTGTCAGCTGTGCACTTAGGAGGCCCACTGAAAAAGCAGTTATACTGAAACCAGTGGGAGAACTTGCAAGGAGAAGGGGTACTCCTGTGAATAGAGATGGCAGCTCTGGATCATTAACAGAGTTACTGGTGGGAGAACTGCTTGGGATTTTCTCTGACTCTCTTCAGGCTAAGTATGCCTGTTGTGCCTAAGTATGTCACCAGCAGCTATGTGCAAATGTATAAGGATGATCAGTGAAATTCTAGCTGAAGAATATGAAAGGCAGATGTGTATTGCAGTTGATTTATCTAATACAGAATTTTGGCTTTGTTTGATGGGTGATCGTTTGATGCTGTGGTTCCTAAAGCTGCTGCTCTCTTGTTTGCAGGTGAAGAGGAGGAGGATGGAATAGAAAGGACCTGTGACACCCTGCTCATGTGCATTGTGACTGTATTAAACCAAGGCCTGCGAAATGGTGGTGGTGTGGGAGACGTGCTCAGAAAGCCTTCCAAAGATGTAAGTGGTTTGGCTGAGGAAATGCATTACTCCCCGTGCATCTCATGAATGCCAAAGTCAGTTTTTGGAGGTTATAGGCAGTATTTGTATGTAGTCTGCTCTAATGTCACACAGTTGATTTATCCATGTAATTTTTACATCCCAGATGCAATATTTAATGGGAAGAGCTAAGCGTGGTGTGATTATGATACTTGAAGAAAGGAACTCTAGGTAGTAGTTTACCCCTTCTAGAAAACTGGAGCGTACTGTAACCTTCCAAGCACCACTAAGAAGTGTTGCTGGATTGTGTCACTCTTGTTACACTAGGAATTATAAAAGCAAACTTTTGAAAGGGATTGATTGATGAGTATATGTAAAGACTCTCCACTGTAGTACATAAGGTTTATTTTTAGCTGAAATTCAGCATGGCATCTGCCTTGGAATAGGTCCTGTTGTTTACTTGTACTCAACTAGCATCGAAGTCAAAACAAAATTTCATATATTGTGGTATATGTCTTCTTCCAGAAATTTCCTCCAAAATTCAATTTGTTTAAGGACTACTCATAATTTTTGTGTGGTTTTATGCATTTTTATTTAAATTCAAAAAGAACATAATAAATAAAGGCACTCTAGCAGCACTTTGCTTGATGACCGACACCATAACACAAGGATTAAATTCACAGGTAGGATCTCAGCAGGGCTTGCAAGAGTCCAGAGACAAATAACTCGCATCTGGATGGAAGAGCTCCTTGTGCTGGTAGTAGGAATCTAGGTCCTGTCTCACAGACTGGAACGTCCTACGGGAACCATAGTCCATTCCCATGGTGTCTGTAAATGCTTACAGACTTTGAAAATGACCCTTGCCACTTAGTAGTTATTTAATGCTAACTACATTAAAGCACTTCACAAAGGATAGCACTATTATCCTGATGAATGTGTGGAAAACTGACAAAATCAGTGACTTCCAATTCAGTATCATGGTGAAGAAAAGGACTTGGGTTTTATGTTCCTCCTCCTTACCTCTCCTGTTTGCCACAGAACAACTTTGCTATTTTTAGAGGTGTCAGTGGGAGTCCAGTCCAGCCTTCACAAGAAGGAAAGTAGTTATGATGTAAAAAACAAGAATGTGATGAAATAGGGGGTATGAACACTTCATGTGTGTGTGCGTGTTGTGTTCCCAAAAGATGCGAGCTTGGTCTGCCTACTCTGAGCCAACTTACAGCCGTATGACTGCATTAGCACAGTGCTGAAACCATGCACACGGCCTGCTTGGGCACAGAGTGCAGCAGCCTGGCCTTGGCAGTGCCCAGGCATTCTCCCCTGGTTTCCAGTTGTTCGGTGTGCAAGCTTGGCATTGGTTTGGAGTATTCCACAAAGACGTACCGTGAGCATATCCCTGCATGCCACAAGGCGTTGCTAAGAAGAGCTATCGTTGCTCTCTGTGGGTACTAGAAACTGCAGCTCTGTTTTTCTGTACTGCAAGGTAATTATCTTCAATCAAGCACTACACTAATGCATCTCCACTGCAGCCGGTACACACGCTAGTCTCTTCTTTGTGTTGTGTGAAACAACGTGAAGGACAACGAGAGTCCCAAAGCGATAAGAGCCCATGAAGCCAAATCTTCTTTGCTTAGTCACATAGGTAGTCCCTCTCTATTTATGTGAGGAAGGCCAGCAGAATTTAGCATATGAAAAGAAAGATGTTTAGCTTTTCTTGAGTTAATGTGAAAATGTTGAATATTTCAGAGGTGTGCTATTTTTATATCTCATTGCAACCTTATTGTTTCAGGAGCCCTTGTTTGCTGCGCGAGTTGTTTACGATCTTCTGTTTTACTTCATTGTCATAATTATTGTTCTAAACCTAATCTTTGGAGTCATCATTGATACATTTGCTGATCTCAGAAGTGAAAAGCAGAAAAAGGAGGAAATACTAAAGACAACCTGTTTCATCTGTGGTAGGTGTTACTGAGCTATTGAGACATTTGATGCATAAAGGAGTAAAATGAACTATTCCTCAATAAATAACGTGTAACCACCTAAGGGGTGGTTATCTTCTACAAGGAAAGTCTGTAAAAATATCAGAGTTTGGTTCCAAATTTATTCCCTCTCAGTAGGAAAAATATTTGGTTTAAGAGTCAAAAACTAGCTTTGCTAAGAGGTGGTTTCACAGTCTCCACCCTGGATCTGAGGGAGAAGAGCCGTGTCTCACACTCACATCATCACCACTAATGGAGACAGTGCAGCTGCTGACTTTATTTCACAAAGCATGATGCAGATGAAAGTACAGCTTGCTATTTCACAGCACAGTGCATTCCAGAAGGGTAACAACAGCAAAATTTGCCTGTTTCAGAAGGTGATATGAAACAGGGAACAAAAGAATTAAACAAAAATCATCCCCACAAAACCCACAGATAACACACTTAACTTTGAGGTGTGCTCACAAAGAGGGGTAGACCTTTACTCCCTTAGGGGACATTAGAAATACCTTCTTTATTGTAGGCTGGGTGTTGTTTCCATGGTTGTACTGACAGGGATGAACATTGTGCAGAGCACAACGGCTTTAGTGTCAGTGGAAGGCTCCACAAGAGATCCAGGAGGAAAGCTCTAACACTGAGGGAAACGTGTGAATCCGGTCCTTCCTCACTGTGGTAATTCTTCTTCAGTGATTTGACCTGTTATAGGAAAAAAATTAAAAATTCTTATGAGTACACCTCTGTAAAGACTGTGTGACTACAAAGCCACAGAGACTCACCCTTGCTGCTAGGTTTACGCACACAAACAATCCCGACGCAGCTTAAGTGGGTCTATTCACATGCTTGATGCTAAACGTGTGCATAAATCTTTGCAAGATCAGGACATAGATTGCACGCTGTGTGCTCACCAGTATACATTTAGAAAGAATCAGAGCCAACACTTGTAAAGCACTTTATAGCCCTCATCATAGAAGGCACTGTAAAACTGTAACGTATTTATTATATTGTTATTAAGAGGAAATATCACAAAAGAGAATAAACACTGCGCTGAAAGAATTCTGTC
>NW_010286469.1:28369-29042 GCF_000700745.2 Antrostomus carolinensis
GGCAGTTGCTGTATGCAGTTATAGCTTTTAAATTAAGATCCTTCAAATTTATGATCCTTTACATTACATTAGGTTCCTTTCTCTAACTTATTTAGCAGATTTGGGTATTTTTCTGTTGAAGCGGGTTTTTTTTGTTGGGTTTTTTTTGCATTGTGTTCCTGTCTTTTTGCAGGACTGGAGAGAGATAAATTTGATAACAAAACCGTTTCGTTTGAGGAGCATATAAAGTCAGAACACAACATGTGGCATTATTTGTACTTTATAGTTCTTGTCAAAGTTAAAGATCCTACTGAATACACCGGCCCGGAGAGCTACGTGGCACAAATGATTGTGGTAAGTCAATTTGGTCAGGTGCTTTATGCAACTGAGAGATGCTTCTTACAGCTAGAGCAGAGAATACCTTTCTTTTTCCCTGTCTCTGAACAATAGGAGGCATCGATCTGTATTTTTAAAGATCTTTTCACGTATCTTAGTCTGTTACAAAGCCCAGTCTTAGACATAACGAAAGAGACAAAGGCACGGGCCACAGTCTCTGGTTTGGCATTCGTGCTCTCATGCTCTGTGGGTTCTGCTGCCTCATTAGCCAAACCAGGGGCAGAAGAGCTTGCATCATAACATCTGCTGCTGCTCCGGCTTTGTCCAGTATCTCTGGGCTGCTGTCCAGAAAAATAAC